>NC_064817.1:33887869-33967319 GCF_023721935.1 Panthera uncia | reverse complement strand
AGGCTCCAGGCTCTGAGCTGTCAGCACAGAGCCCGACGCGGGGCTCGAACTCACGGACCGCGAGATCATGACCTGAGCCAAAGCCGGCCGCTTAACCGACTGAGCCACCCAGGCGCCCCAGAACCCGTATTCTTAAAAGTAAAGTATGCACCTTGGAATTCCTGGTATTTACCACAATCCCGGTTCAGTGCCTCACCTCGGTGCACATGTCTATAAAATGGACGTGAGAATGATGCCTGAAGGGTTGTTATAACACCCGCGATAGATCTGCGGATCCTTTGTACAATGGAAGACCCTTGCAGCCAATGGCTGTTGGCTGCCAAAGCTCAGTAACTACATTCTGAACATCTTTGAATTATATTGGACTTCCGTTTTCTCACTTGTAATGTGGGGAGGAGAATAGTATCCACCTGCAGGGTCATAATTGAAGCTCAAATGGGACCATTCATATCAAAGGCTTAGCCCGGGACCTAGC
This sequence comes from Panthera uncia, assembly GCF_023721935.1. Taxonomy (NCBI): domain Eukaryota; kingdom Metazoa; phylum Chordata; class Mammalia; order Carnivora; family Felidae; genus Panthera; species Panthera uncia. Next base: position 33,966,844 of record NC_064817.1, on the reverse strand, counting down.
ATTTATAAGCATTCAATAAATATCGGCTACAGAAGTAGATTTACTGTGAACCCAGTAAAGCACCGAGGCACCTCATTCCCACACACGGGGCCCTTCCAGGCTTGGCTCGGGGGGAGCAGGGTGCTTCCGTTTTGTACAGACCATCGTTTGTTTCCAATTTGACTGCCGCTTAGTCATACCTCCCGGTGAGTCTGGTGGTGTAGGAGTAGCCACGGGCATATTTGGGATTTGGCTGTGGGAAAGTCGGAGCGAGGATACAATTCGTTTTTGCAAAGCTGGTGTTAGCCAACACACCTGACACAAATTTGGGAACATTCTTACTGGGCTCCTGGGAGCCCTGGGAGTGGAGGGTGCGTGCAAGAGTTCGTCTCACAATATATATGTCTGTTCTCGGTATCTGTTACAACCTAGTAAGTCACCCCAGAACTCAATGGCTTAAAACAACGGCAATCATTTGTTTTGCTCACAGATCCGCAGTGGGCGGGCCTCAGTGGGACAGCCCGTCTCCGTTTCACACGGCGTCGGCTGGGGTGGCTTGGAGGCTGGGGGCCGGAATCGTCTGGAGGTTCCTCACTCCCAAATCTGGTGGTTGACGCCGGCTGTTGGCTGAGATGTCGGCTGGCCGTGGCCTCTCTGAGTGTGGCCTGGGCTTCCTCACGGCCTGGCGACTGAGTTCCCAGGGCGAGTGTCCCGAGAGGGCCAGGGAGAAGCGGTATCACTTTCTGTGACTTAAGCTTGGAAGTCACAAACTGTCACTTCTGCTGCAGTCACAGACCCGCCCAGATTCAGGAGGAAGGACAGACCCCACGCCTCAGTGAAAGGAAGGCCAATATCCCGTTGCGAGAAGAGCGTGTGGATGGCAGACCTTGTGACCAATTTGAAAAATACGATCTGTCACAGGGTCCTATGGCTCCCACCGCCCTGCAGTCACCCCCCCGTCCCCCCCAAGCAGGTAGGTAGCGGAGAGAAACAAAGCCGGAAATGTATGGTGCCAGAAGCTGGTCTGTGGGAGATCTTCCAGTCATCGGATGTGGAAATTGTAAGTGACGAATCCCGTTCTCATCGATGCCTACTCGGAATGGAAATTCGCTGCTGTCAGGAATATACTCAATAATGCAGTGTCTGCAATTAATAACGCGCCATTTAGTTTTATTTCCTTTCTGATGGGAATTGCACAAAATAGGATTTATCGGAATCCATGTGTTTGTAGGGCACAGAACTAAAGCAGTCCTAGAAACACAAGCCCGTCTGCTACACGAGCAGGAAGCAGCCCAGTTTTTCCGATTGCATTTTAGCGTATCTGACGCATCCTGTCCTGATGAAGTCTGGGGGATCCAGAAAAAGCGGCACACAAAATTGCTACCGATGCAGCGAAACAGCCGAAAGAAACAAGTGCTCAGGTGACAAAACTCGTGTGTTCATCAGCACGTCGATGCAGGTAGTTGAAGAGTAATTTTATTTCATTACTCAATTCTACAGCTTAATGTTTTGTAATGTTTATGTATTTTTGAGAGAGAGACAGAGACAGAGAGACTGAGAGACAGAGCACGAGCAGGGAGGGGCAGAGACAGAGGGAGACACCGAATCGGAAGCAGGCTCCAGATTCCGACGCGGGGCTCGAACTCACAAACCGTGACATCATGGCCTGAGCCGAAGTCGGACACTTGACCGAGCGAGCCACCCGGGCGTCCCGCAATTATGCGGCTTAATATGTACACCTTAATGTCACATTAATTGTGTGTGTGTGTGTGTGTGTGTGTGTGTGTTTAGAATGACTCATCGCACCAAAACTCAAAAAGGACAGGAAGATCGAAGTACCTCGGTAGTGAGACCAAAAAACAAACAAAGGAGACGTACGGATGCTTCAGAATGTCACTCTGGGGTTACATCACAACGGAAACTCACTGCCAGTGACAACCTGTGAACCCCAAAGGAACTTCACAGTGGCGTGATCTTTCTATTGTCTCCATAGAAAACGATATTAAAGCATCGCTACCGTATGAGAAGCAATCAAAGCCGTGCAGCCCAAAAGAGGAGAAAAAAAGAATCACAGAAGTGTTTCAGACAGTTAATTAGTAAATATATTATTGTTTTCCCCCTGGATGTTGTGAAGTTTGAGGCCTTCGTGAGCTCCCAAATGCTGTAATTTGTTGTTTCTTTTCACACGTAAACATTCACGTTCATACTAGGTTTTGTGTTCTTGGTTTATACGAGAGTCCCCCCAAAATATTTCATCTTCAGACCCTGCTATTAGCCACAATCAGTTCCTGTTGGCTCTTATTATTAAAACGTCCTTGTAATAACAGGGCCCGTGCATTTGGCAGTTTACAGGCGTGAGAAAATGGACGATAAATGCCAATCCACTCGAGCTGGCATCCTTCTCTTTTCGGCTTTTTTCTTTTCTCAGGATGAAAGCTCGGAAGGGGGTCGGAGGGGCTGTCTCGGTGTCCTTGGGACGCCATAAGAGAGTACCACACGCTGAGTGCCTTTCACGACGGAGCTTGATGGTCCCGGACTTCTGGAGGCCGGAAGTCCGAGATCAGGGGCCTCCAGGCTGGCTTCCCCTGAGGTCTCCCTGTGCGGCTTGCAGACGGCTGCCCTCCCACGGTGTCCCCGTGTCCCCACATGCTCCTCCTTCTGGGTGTGTCTGTGTCCGAACCTCCTCTTCTTAGAGGGGACGCCAGTCAGGCTGGATTAGGGTCCCCCCCACCCCCGTATGACCTCATGTTAACCTAATCACCTCTACAGTTACCTTCCCAGTTAATGCCAAGTAGTCCTATCAAGGGGAGCCAGAACCATGGCAGGAGAGGGAAAAGCCCTCAGCGACTTTGTACTGGCAGCAGGAGTCCTTTCAGCTTTATTTTGAGAAACTTTACATGTTTTTTTTTTTTTTAACGCGTATTTACTTTTAAGAGATAGAGCATGTGCGTGCATGTGCGCGTGGGGGGAAGGCAGAGAGAGGGGGAGACAGAGGATCCGAAGCGGGCTCTGCACTGACAGTGACAGCAGAGGGCCGGATGCGGGGCTCGAACTCACGAACCGTGAGATGGTGACCTGCGCCGAAGTCAGATGCTTAACCGACTGAGCCACCCAGGCGCCCTTATTTTGAGAAACTTTAAAGCGCTGCGCACGGGGCTCCCACCCCAGAAAGGACATCTGGCCGGTCCTGCCCTGAGAGGCCCCACTCTGATTAAAGTGTTGCCAGTATTTCCACTGTGCTGTTCGGCGAATGTTTAATATCCACTGTGGTGGCCTCCCTCCGTGCTGAGCCGCCTACCTGGGTGGTCCCCGTTACCTCTGCCGGGACTGATCAGTTGGCTACCTTAGGGGCTCTGGTATGATCTGGAGCATTACTGGTCACCAGGAGTGACTATGACGGGTGAGACGGAGAGAGGAGGCAGCTCCTGACCCCAGGGAAAGCTAGAGCAGGACCCCAACTCCCCGCAGAAAGCCAAAACGCACGGGGCAGCGCCGGATACGTCCATCTCTGTGCCGGGACCGTGACCCCAAGAGTCTGGCCCTCATGTCGCTCTCGAGAAGCGACTCATCCCCCACGTTACACATCAAGCAAGTTGGGCTCAGCGATGGCAAGCGACTTATTCAAGGTCACACGGCTTGTTATGGCAGAGCCGCGATTCGAACTCCAGACATCACGATGACAAAGCCCTTGGCGTGTTTTTTCCGTTAGTTTCACGTCCACGCGATCTCAGCTGGAAAGGACTTGAGAAGCTGTTGAATCTAATTCTTTTATTTTGCAGGCGAGAGAGAGAGAGAGAGAACACAAGCACACAAGCAAGCGAGAGAGCACTCTGGTGTCTCTTTTAAAGGTGCTAATCCTATCATGAGGGCTCCATCTCACGACCAATCACTTCCCAAAGGTCCCATCTCCAGATGCCATCACACTGGGGACTAGGGTTTCATCATAAGAATCTGGGGTAAGGGGCGCCGGGGTGGCTCAGTCAGTTAAGCATCCCACTCCGGCTCAGGTCATGATCTCGAGGTTCGTGGGTTCGAACCGTGCTGACAGCTCAGAGCCTGGAGCCTGCTTCCAATTCTGTGTCTCCTTTTCTCTCTGCCCCTCCCCTGCTTGCTCTCTCTCTCTCTCTCTCTCTCTCAAAAATAAATAAACGCTAAAGAATCCGAGGTCGAGTAGACATAGACATTCAGTCCATAATGCTTAAGATCCCAGAGACGAAAGAAACTCTGAACGCACATCCCGGCTGTCAAAGTAGTGGGGTCCTTCTATTCTGGCCCTGTGCCCACCATGCATTTTGCAGAGAACGTAGAGCACAAGCGGGGACCTCCAGTGGGCCCTGCATTTACCCTACGAGTCCCTCTTGCTGAAGCGGTCCCGGGCTGCGTGCCCCGTAGCTCCAGTCTTCAGGGACATTCGCCTCCTCTTTGGGAAGCGTGTCCTAGTGCGGCAGCCGTACTGTAAGAGGAGCAGCCCTCGACAGGAGGATGTCCAGAAAGGAGTAGGACGTCAACGGCAGGCCAGCCAAGGACCGGTTAGTGGAACATGGAACATGTAGCTCGGAGGAGAGAGGAATCGGGGGGATCAGGAGGGTGTTTTTCAAGCATCGAAAAGAAGAGTAGGAGCTTCCTCGTCGGACAGGTACTAAAGGACAGGATGAGGACCAATGGTCGGAGGAACCAGAGAAACTGGTTTGGGTCCAATCAATGAGGAAAATGTATGGTTCTGTGAATCTCTTACACATAAGAGATACCGCACGAGGTGGAGGGGAAAGAAGGCCAGATTCGGAGTCAGAAAAACTAGATTCAAAAGCTGCTTCCTCCCTCCGATGGCAAAGTCACTGTAGCAGGAACGAGTAATTCTCCCCTGATATATGTTCTCCCCCTTTTCATAGAAATAGAATCCCTGATTTTTACCTGGAAATGTGATCATCTGGAGCAAAGGCTACGTTTCCCAGCCTTCTTTGCAGTTAGATGACTAAATTCTAGAGTGAAAGCAGAAGTGGTGAGTGCAACTTTTGGGAAGCGTCCTTAAAGGGAAACGGCATGCTTTCTTCCCCCCTTCCTATTCTTCATCCATTCTTCCCTTCCGCTGCCTGGGATGTAAATGTGATGGATGGCGCTCCGGCAGCCATCTTGGAACATGAAGGTGAAGGACTACATCTGAGGTTTGGCGAAGCAACAGGTGGATCTCTGGTCCCTGTGACTTTGTGGAACAGAGCTGCCTGTCCCCCGACTCTCATGGGAAAGAAAAGTAAACTTTCATTTTGTTTAAGTCACAGCTATTTTGAGTCGCTGTATCTAATCATGACTGAAGCAGGTACCTATTCTGGGGCTTTCTGAGCCTCAGCGCGTAACTTCGTCTGTATAATGGGAATCGAATGCTCACCGCACAGACCTCCCGATAATGGGCAGGTAAACGTGTTGGTGTTTGTGAAAGTACTGAGGAAACTAGACAGAGTTACAAAAATGTAAGACATTTGTTGCTGGGCCCCAGGAAAAGGCATGGCGGGGGAGGGGGTGGGTGGTTCGGGAAGGGAGATTGTGTCAAAGAATCATCAATATTTTCCACCTTCCACAATGCTTCCTCAAGATTCTGTGTTCTCTGGCTGCATACAGCTTGATCTCACAGGCCCGGGCCTTGGTGGGAAGGTAAGGAGAGTGCACGGGAGGCTTCACCAGTCCCTGTGAGCCTTTCAGAGGATCTGGGGCGGGCTCTGCGCTTTCAGGCTGACAGCAGCGAGCCCGATGTGGAGTTCGAACCCATGCACTGTGAGATTATGGCCTGAGCCAAAGTCGGACACTCATTCAACTGAGCCATCCCGGCGCCGTGGTCATAAAGGTTCTTTGAGCTCCGGCCCAGACAGGTCAAACCCAGAAAAAAGAATCCCACCACGAATGGAGATGCTGAGTACCGAGGTGGCCCCCGAGGGGAGTGTCACAGGCTCTGCTGGACGTCCCTCTTATCTCCACATGCCTGGAGCAGTCCTGGATACAGAGGAAGTCCTCTGGCAGCTGTTCAGTTGACTTCAACATCCTGGGGCCCCCGGGTAGCTCAGTCGGTTAAGCGTCCAACTTCAGCTCAGGTCACCATCTCACCGTTCATGAGTTCGAGCCCCACATCAGGCTCTGTGCTGACGGCTCAGAGCCTGGAGCCTGCTTCGGATTCTGTGTCTCCCTCTCTCTCTGACGCTCCCTGGCTCACGCTCTCTCTCCCTCTCTCTCTCTCTCTCTCTCTCAAATAAATAAATAAATAAACTTAAAAAAAAAAAAGATGAAAAGCCTCTCTGGCCCTGACCCAGCTCAGGTCTGAGGACTGAGGTCTGTCACCATGGGGCCTGCTAAGCCGTGGCCAGCAGCACCAGCTGCCCTGGTCACACCGCTGGAAGGGCCACACGGGGTGTCGCAGACAATGGTGGTGCCCCACCCTTATCCCAACAACACTACTCGTGCTCGTAGGTGCCGACCACCGCGGACCCAAAAGCACCTGCCGCTTGCCCTCCGCCAAGGGCTTTCCCTGGCCGGTGAGGGAGGCAGGCTGGAAACATGGGGAGTACAGTCTCCCGGGAGCAGCCGTCCGTCAAGGGCAAACAGGGGTTGCTGGAGGATTACCCCAGCATCCCCGCCCCTCCGTGGGGCCAGTTCTGAGAGGCAAACGCGCGACCCGCATTCACATCCTTGTCCCGAGATCCGCTGCCGGGGGTGGCCGAACTGAGACCCAGGGTTAGCAGATGAAGGCGACTGGAGCCCTGACAGGCTCACACAAGAGTGTGATTACGACAGAGGACCAGCGCGCAGCCAGGCCTGGCAGCCCGGGAAGGCCGAGGAAAGAGGCCGGGGTTCCAGGCTCGCTGAACGGTGGCTGTCTCGGCCCAGCACCAAGGACACCCGGGAGGCAGCCCCCATCCCTCATGGACTCCGAGCTTCTGGAGGGAGGGCAGGGTCCCAATGCGCCCCACCCACCATACGCCCCCCACCCCTGGCCCAATGCCTGGCACAAAAAAGGTGCTCGTTGATGAACTTGAATGGACCCGAGGCCAATATCAGGAATCCTTCCACTTGCCCGTGAGACCATTCTGTCTCCTGGTTGCCCTTCCCCTACCAAAGCGCTCTACTCATTCACGCGCTCCTGCATTCATAAATGCGCACCAACGTGCCGGGCGCCTACCACGCGAGAGGCGCTAAGCAAGTTCCAGCTTCTCCTCTCTACTACCTTCGCCTCCCATTCTTCCGTCCATCAGTCGTTGAGAATTCTTGGCATTTAAAGCAATTTTTATTTTACTTTATTATTATTTTTTTTTAATTTAAATCCAAGTCAGTTAACATACAGCGTGGTATTCGTCTCAGGAGTAGAATTTAGCGATGTGTCACTTACATACGACACCCCAGTGCTCGCCCCAGTGCCCAGTGTCCTCCTTAATGGCCCATCGCCCGTCTAGCCCATCCCCCCACCCGCCTCCCTCCACCAACCCTCTGTTTGTCCTCTATAGTTTAGAGTCTCTTTTGGTTTGCCTCTCTCTCTGTTTTTATCTTATTTTTTTGTCCCTTCCCCTATGGTCATCTGTCGTGTTTCTTAAATTCCACATATGAGTGGAATCATATGACACTTGTCTTTCTCTGACTGACTTACTTCACTTAGCATAATACATTCTAGTTCCATCCACATTGGTGCAAATGGCAAGATTTCATTCTTTTTGATCGCCTAGTAGTATTTCTACATCTTCTTTATCCATTCATCCGTTGAGGGACACTTGGGCTCTTTCCATAATTTGGCTATTGTTGATAGTGGATAATTCTTTGCATTTTATTTATTTTTAAATGCTTATTTATTTTATTGATTTTATTTTTTTAATATTTATTTATTTTTGAGAGAGAGAGACAGACCACAATCAGGGGAGGGGCATAGAGAGAGGGAGACAGAATCCGAGGCAGGCTCCAGGCTCTGAGCTGTCAGCACAGAGCCCAACGCGGGGCTTGAACCCATGAAACGTGAGATCATGACCTGAGCCCCAGTCGGATGCCCAGCCGACCGAGCCACCCAGGCCCCCCCCAATTCTTTGCATTTTAAAAGAGGCAATGGAGGGGCGCCTGGCTGGCTCAGTCGGTAGAGCATGGGACTCTTGATCTGAGGGTCGTGAGTTCAAGCCCCAGATTGGGCATGGAGCCTACTTAAAAAACAAAAAACAAAAAACAAAGGCTATGGAAGGTAGTACATTTCTTCAAAGAAATGGCTTTCTAATGATGAGTGGACAATGACAGTTTTTGATATCTTCAAGAAGAGAGAAGAAGCCCGAAACTCATGCCTCTTAAGTGGAGTAATCTGCTCTGCCTCAGGTTAATGGGCAGTGGGTCTAGCGTGCAGACCCTACGCCCGGCATCAACACACATGTCCACACCACTGGACTCGGTTTCCCATGCTCTGTCTGCAAACATGTGCACAGACGCCCTTATAAACATCCATGCAAAAACACACACCTGAACATCAACACTCCCCACAAGCCTACTGTGTGCACACACGAGAGCCGTCTCTCCTCCCCCCACAGCTGGCCTGAGACTAGTCCCCATTGAAAACGCAGCCGCTGTGTGATTGACGGGCCAGCCGGTAGCTTCCTTCAGTTGGAATCCAAGATGCCATTACCATGGCGACTGCAGTCCCTTGCAGCTCTGTTGTCTTCCATGCTCCTGGGAGTTGAGGGTGATACCTGGGAGGCTTTCCTTCTGGAAGCCACTCCTTCCTCCAGGAGTGGCTTTTCATTTTTCCCTGGGGCCGTGCTTCTTCGGAGGGCGTAAGCTGATGTTACACCTCCCTCTGGCTCGCCCTCTGCTAATGGTGAGGAAGGTTTTACGGAGAGTTGTGCTTTAATCAAGCTTGTGGTCTCCTGGAACTTTCCAGCTACTCTCCTGAGGTGTCTGATGTCATGCTTAGCTAAAGGGAGTAAGAAATCCACCCCTTTCTTCACAGGTCACCCTGGGACTAGGGCTATGACAATGGACTCTCTGAGCTGGGAGGGAGCAGCACTCAGTGGGGCGCATGGTTCAGATCCCGTTTCCCCCTCCCCCCCCATTGCCCCGCCGACCCTGCCTCCTCAAGACCGAGGGACCCATTCCTCCAGCTACTGGGGTGTCAGCTGTTGCCAGCTCTCAGCTGATTCCTTCTCCAGAAAGCGTCAAAGAGATCTGCCTCACTCAAAGTCTCACTCTCCTCCCTGGCACAGACCACACTCAACGACTGGCCAATTGGGGTACAAATAACCTGGATTCATTGTCTCGCCGCTTCGAAGAATGAACAGGTGGACACAAAGTGAGCTCTAAGTCTAAGAAACTAGGAAAGCTCTCTTTGCAGAGAGGGGACATTCGAAAGTGAATGCCCGAGGACTACAGGTGAGGGTCCTCGTTTCATAAGGTTCTGGTCAACCCGCCCTCCCTCCCTTCCCCTTGGTCCTTCTCAGGTCCCGCCCTTATTGGCTTGATAGCTATGGACGCTGGGTTGTCCATTCCTGTTTGGCTCGTTTCCGTTGTACGAGGGGTGGCCTGTGGCCACACTTAGGTCTTTTGTCAAATTCCGGGGGGAACCTGAGGGGGAGTAGGCGGGGTCTGTGACATTCCTAAGAGGAACCTTAAGCCTGAGGGGGTTTGCTGTGGTCACACACTCCCAGCGTTGTTCCAGAATAGGTGTTTTCTCCCACACAGGGACCTCGGGCCCTAATCTTTCCCTCTCTGCGTACTGAATCCTATCTTCTCCGATCATATAAAGGCTCGTCCCCTCCCCTCAACTCCGGAAGGGCCATACCAGTTCCAAGGCTCCCAGGGGATCATGGGAACATCACAGTTCAGCCCCTCTGTTCAATTCTGCTTCCCTACCACTCTTACAGATGTTGACCCTAAAGGCAGCCCCCCCCCCCCCGAAATCATCTGCACACAAATTTCCATCTCGGAGCCTGTTTCCAGGCAACTCAACCCAGGACAAAGGGTCTGGAGCTCATCTGACACTGCCCTCCCCTTCACAGATGAGGAAACTGAGGCCCAGAGAGGGGCTGGGTACCGTTAAGGTTACTCGGGGAGTTAAAATGAAATGGAGTTGCCTGACCCAGACTCTCGGCATTGGAATAGACCCTAAAGGTCCCATAATCTAAGCACAGAGAAATGCATAGAGAAAGCATACAGAAAGAGAGAGGGGGAGGCAGAGAGAGGGGGGAGAGAGAGAATCCCAAGCAGGCTCCGTGCCATCAGCACAGAGCCCGAGGCAGGGCTTGAACCCACGAACCATGAGACCGTGACCTGAGCTGAAATCAAGAGTCGGACGCTTAACCGACTGAGCCACCCAGGCGCCCCCAGCTAACCTGCACATGAAAAGTGCCTGGGAGCTTTAAGATCCCAATGCCCAGGCCACAGCACAGGCCACAGAGCAATGAAATCACAATCCCTGGAGATAAGATCCAGGCATTGGTAATTTTTTTTTAAGCTGTTAGGGTGGTTCTGATCAAAAGTTGCGACCAGCGTGGTAGGGAAAACCAATGATGAGAGAGATCTGAGGAATCTCTCCTTTTCGTTTCTAGTGGTATCAGATAAGATTTGATCAAGGAAGCAGAACTGCTCTGAGTGATCCAGAATAAGGGTTTATTGTGGGGTTGGGCCTGACTCCGTTGTGGGAGCTGATTAAGCTGCCCCCGTGAGCGGTGACCTGTGTCTGAGGGAAGGCCAAGGGCAGCAGGGCCAGAAGTTGGGATGAAACCAATGCACATTGTAGCAGTTATCCATTGCTGTGTAACAAATCATGACAAAACTTGAAAGACGATTTGTTGTCTCACAGTTTCTGAGGGTCAGGACTGGAGTGGCTAAGCTGAGCAGCTCTGGTTCAGGGTCTGTCATGAGGTTGCAGTTAAGGTCTCAGCCTGTGGTCATCTGAAAGCGTGAACGGGGCTGGAACCTCTGCTTCGGAGATGGCTCGCTCACATACCTGCTGCTGGGAGGCCTCCATTTCTTACCACACGGGCCTCTCTAGAGCAATCCTCCGGACATGGCAGCTGGCTTTCTTCGGATCCAGTGACCTCAGAAAAAGAGAGGAAGAGAGTCTACGATGGAAAGTGCAGTGTCCTTTAAATTTTTTTTTTTTAACGTTTATTTATTTTTGAGACAGAGAGAGACAGAGCATGAACAGGGGAGGGTCAGAGAGAGGGAGACACAGAATCTGAAACAGGCTCCAGGCTCTGAGCTGTCAGCACAGAGCCCGATGCGGGGCTCGAACTCACGGACCTTGAGATCATGACCTGAGCCGAAGTTGGCCGCTCAACTGACTGAGCCACCAAGGCGCCCCAGTGTCCTTTAGAACCTAATTCAGGGGCGCCTGGCTGGCTCAGTCAGTTAAGAGTCTGACTCTTGATGTCGGCTTAGGTCATGATCTCAGGTCGTGAGATTGAGGCCCGCGTGGGTCTTGGCGTTAAGCGTGGAGCCTGCTTGAGATTCTTTCTCCCTTGAAGCTCCTGAGTGACTCAGTCGGTTAAGCGTCCAACTAGGGCTCAGGTCACGATCTCATGGTTCATGGGTTCGAATCCTGAGTCGGGCTCTGAGCTGACAGTTTGGAGCCTGGAGCCTGCTTCGGATCCTCTGTCTCCCTCTCTCTCTGCCCCTCCCCTGCTCTCTCTCTCTCTCTCTCTCTCTCTCCCCAAAATAAATAAATAAACTTTAAAAAATATATGAAATAAAACCAGAAAAAAAAAAAAAAAGGATTCTTTCTCCCTCCCTCTCTGCCCCTCCTCTGCTTGCTTGTGTACATGCTCTCTCAAAAATAAGATAAATCGGGGCACCTGGGTGGCTCAGTCGGTTAAGCGTCCGCCTTCGGCTCAGGTCGTGATCTCGCGGTCCGTGAGTTCGAGCCCCGCGTCGGGCTCTGTGCTGACAGCTCAGAGCCTGGAGCCCGTTTCAGATTCTGTGTCTCCCTCTCTCTCTGCCCCTCCCCCGTTCATGCTCTGTCTCTCTCTGTCTCAAAAATAAGTAAACGTTAAAAAAAAAATTAAAAAAAACAAATAAAATAAAAAAAATTAAATAAATAAATAAAACCTAATTCATAAGCGGCATCCCATTGTTATTACCCTTCTCACGCTGGCCACACAGATGAACTCAGTACAATGTAGAAGAAAGGACTCAGGGATATGAATACCGGAAGGCAAGGCTCACCGCGGGCATCTTGGAGGCCTGTGTGGGCAAGTGCAGAGACAAGCCAGAACCCTCCAGGCCAGTTAGAGTCCACCCTTCACCGCCCCTAACCTCTAAGGTCTGGGTCATCTGCGGGAAAAGCTGGCACCCTCAGCCACGACTGCAGAAGCACCTGCCCCAGGACCTGGAGAAGTCGAAGGAGATGATCCAGAAAAGGCCGAAGCAGCCATGGGCCTGGCACGTACCCTAAGGCCCAAGAGGGGAGCCAGCAGATCAGCAACAACCAAAGGGCTGGAGTGTGTGTGTGTGTGGGGGGGGGGGGGGGGGGGGGGGCAGCCAATGAAGGAGGTGCTCAGAAGGAGTTTTGGGGTTTTTTTGTGTTTTTGTTTTTCTCCTTCTCCTCCGGGCTGGAGCGAGGAGGAGCGAAGACGGCCGTGGGTGGGCCGGAGTCTGACAGTGAGAACACAAGAGACCCCAGACTCCCCAGAACCTCAGGGAAACCCCTGGCCCCTGTTCCCTCTTGAGACTCATGACAGGCCCACCGTGGATTGAGCCTCTTTCATTCTGTAGAGGGGAGGGAGCGGGGGAGAGATGGCAGATGGGTGATTTGAAAGCTGATTCCATCTCCGCTGGAGTGGACAATAATTTCTCCTTACTTCACATCAATACCTCTAGACAGCCAGATGAAAAGCATGCTTTAATGGTCTGGTCACATCTAACAACATGGCCACTCATACTGTTAGCCCGATGGCTCTTGACTCCAAAATATCTCACACTAATGTTCCCCCGACATTACAAAATGGCACACACACACACACACACACACACACACAAAAGGTACAGAAGACCTGCCTGGTCTGTCATTTCAGAAACCCTAAAAATATTTCTCCCACTCGCCTACTCGTGCCTGAAATTCCCACATCACGGCATTAACCCTCCAGACAAAAGCTTAAAATTTGCTTTAACACGTAACTACCTATAAGAGGGGTCATGTTTTAGGCTATTATCAGCCATTTACATTCCTTACCGCAAATGAAATCTGGAGAGGCGTGTGACATAGGGGATAAATGAGAGAGCGTTAGACACTTGACAGGAACAGATAAACAAGAATGGAGAGCCTTGAAAAGATATTTTTTTATGTTTTAATTTACATCCCGGTTAGTTAGCACGTAGTGCAATGATGACTTCAGGAGTAGAACCCCGTGATTCATCCCCTATGTATAACACCCGGTGCTCATCCCAACAAGTGTCTTCCTTCGTGCCCCTTGCCCATTTAGCCCATCCCCCCACCCACAGCCCCTCCAGCAACCCTCAGATGGCCCTCTATATTAAAGAGGCTCTTATGGGTTGTCCTCCTCCCTGTTTTTATATTATTTTTGCTTCCCTTCCCTTATGTTCATCTGTTTTGTCTCCTGAATTCCACATATGAGTGAAGCCATATGACATTTGTCTTTCTCTGACTAATTTCACTTAGCATAACACCCTCTAGTCCCAGCCACGTTGTTGCAAATGGCAAGATTTCATTCTTTTTGATTGCCAAGTAGTGTTCCCTTATACATATATATCTTCTTTATCCATTCATCTGTCGATGGACATTTGGGCTCTTTCCATACTTTGTTGATATACACCTTGCTGTTATACACCTTGAGGTGCACGTGCCCCTTCAAAACAGCACTTGTATCCCTTGGAGAAATACCTGGTAGTGCGATTGATGGGTTGCAAAGTAGTTCTCTTTTTAATTTTTTGGAGGAACCTCCCTACTGTTTTCCAGAGTGACTGCACCCGTTTGCATTCCCACCAGCAGTGGAAAAGAGATCCTCTTTCTCCGCATCCTCACCAACATCTGCTGTTGCCTGAGTTGTTCATGTTAGCCATTCTGACAGGCGTGAGGTGGTATCTCATTGTGGTTTTGATTTGTATTTCCCTGATGATGAGTGATGTTGAGCATTTTGTCATGTGTCGGTTGGCCATCTGGATGTCTTCTTTGGAGAAGTGTCTGTTCATGTCTTTTGCCCATTTCTTCACTGGATTCTTTGTTTTTTTGGGTGCTGAGTTTGATGAGTTCTTTATAGATTTTGGATACTAACCCTTTATCTGATCTGTCATTTACAAATATCTTTTCCCATTCTGTCGGTTGCCTTTTAGTTTTGCTAATTGTTTCCTTTGCTGTGCAGAAGCTTTTTATCTTGATGAGGTCCCAACAGTTCACTTTTGCTTTTGTTTCCCTTGCCTCTGGAGACGTGTTGAGTAAGAAGTTGCTGCGGCCGAGGTCAAAGAGGTATTTACCTGCTTTCTCCTTGAGGATTTTGATGGCTTCCTGTCTTAACATTTAGGTCTTTCATCCATTTTGAGTTTATTTTTGTGTCTGGTGTAAGAAAGTGGTCCAGGTTCATGCTTCTGCATGTTGCTGTCCAGTTTTCCCAGCACCGCTTGCTGAAGAGACTGTCTTTGTTCCACTGGATATTCTTTACTGCTTTGTCAAAGATTAGTTGGCCATATGTTTGTGGGTCCATTTCTGGGTTCTCTATTCTGTTCTATTGACCTAAATGTCTGCTTTTTGTGCCAGTACCATACTGTCTTGATGATTACAGCTTTGTAATATAGCTTGAAGTCTGGGATTGTGATGCCTCCAACTTGGGGTTGTTTTTTTTTTTTTTTTTTGTCAGAATTGCTTCAGCTATTTGGGGTCTTCTCTGGTTCCAAACAAATTTTAGGATCGTTTATTCTAGCTCTGTGAAGAATGATGGTGTTATTTTGATAGGGATTGCATTGAATATATAGATTGCTTTGGGTAGTATTGACATTTTAACAATATTTTTTCTTCCTATCCATGGGCATGGAATCTTTTTCCATTTTTTGTGTCTTCTTCAATTTCTTTCATAAGCTTTCTATAGTTTTCAGTGTATAGATTTTTCACTGCTTTGGTTAGGTTTATTTCAAGGTATTTTATGGTTTTTGACGCATTTGTAAATTACAAATTGTAAATGGGATTGATTCCTTGATTTCTCTTTCTGTTGCTTCATTATTGGTGTATAGAAATGCAACTGATTCCTATGCATTGGTTTTATATCCTGCGACTTTGCTGAATTCATGGATCAGATCTAGAAGAAATAATCTTATATATTCACCAACTCCTGTTTCATTTTCTTCTTTCTGGAGTCACAGAAAGACAACATTTCCCAGCCTCCCTTGAAGTTAGACTGAGGTCATGTGATAGGATTCTGGCCAAGGAGATGTAAGCAGAAACAACGCAAAGCACTCCTCCCAGGCTTTGCCGTTAAAAACATCTTGTGCGATCTTCACTTTCAGCAACAACCAGAAAGGCTGCATCACAAGATGGTAAGATAGAAGCGTCTGGGATCCTAGATAACTGCTCTGCCTAACTCATGCTGGGTTTTGCAACATATAAACCTCTGTTTGCTCAAGCCACTGAGATTCGGGGGCTAATTCGTTTCTGCAGCATAGTCTACCCTATGCTGACTGATATAGAAATTGGTATCAGAAGTAAGGGTTTGCTGAAATAAAAACCTAAACTATAAGGTCAGACAGAAGGAAGTGAGGAATGTGATACCAGCAGTTGATAAGACCGTGATGCATGTTATGCAGGACAAAATACTCAGTCAAATTTTCTGTTGCACGTAGAAAGAGATGGGAATGGGAAGACCTCTGAGTCACAAAATGACTCAAAGTAAAGATCAGGGGCACCTGGGTGGCTCAGTCGGTTAAGCGTCGGCTCAGGTCACGATCTCATGATTCGTGAGTCTGAGCCCCGCATCAGGGTCTGCACTCTCTCCCTTTTTCTCTGTGCCCCTCCCCGACTTGCGCTCTCTGTCTCTCAAAATAAATACATAAACTTAAGAAAAAATTGTTTTGAAAAGTAAAGAGCAGACTAACGGTGTGGCCTTTCCACAAATTCCCAGATGCTTTAAGGGGCCTCCCATTAAGTGCAGAGAGCGAGGTTGTGGGGGTGAGAGAGCAAAGAAATAACTATTATTTATTATGTGTCGGACTTTGAGCCAGAGGTCAGCTATTGTGCTCAGCCGCCGAGATGCCGAGGGTCGATCTGTCACTGAGCCTCGCCTACCCTACCCTTTCAGGTCTAAACACGGGAGGAGCCTGAAAGACTTTACGATTTCTACCACACAGGATCTTTCCGTCAGCGGAAGTATATGGGCGTGTGCAGCTGTGCGACGCGTGCACCTGTGTGCTTACACATAGCTCTTTGTCACCCGTATGTTCTAGCAACTGCTAATCTATTTGCCCAAAAGGCCACAAATGCTAAAATGCAAACGTTAGCTTGTGTCTCCATTCTCAGCCCTCATCAAAAGAGAAGAGCGATAGATGGTTTAGATTTCTGTCTTCACTGCTCTAAAAAGGGGCGGCGCCTGGCTCTATCAGTCGGTTGAGCGCCCCACTCTTGATTTCGGCTCAGGTCATGATCCCAGGGTCACGAGATCGAGCCCTGCGGTGGGCTCCACGCTGAGCACGGAGTCTGCTTCAGATTCTTTCTCTCTCTCTCTGTCCCTCTCTCTGGCTCACGCTCTCTCTCTCTCTCTAAAAATAAAAAAAAAATTAAAATTAAAAAAAAAAAACAAAACCAAAACCAAACAAACAAAAAAAAAAAACCCAGTAAGAATTGATTCAGTGTAAAGAAAGTCCAGCAGGAAACCAGAAAATAAAACTCATCCCTCACTCCTATCAGTCTCACATCTGAAGCACCAGCCTACTAAATATGCTTCAAAAATGTGTCTCCTCATGTGACGAAGCACATCCCTACACAAGCATCTACTCGCTTATTTATATTGACTGTTATGGCCTTCTGCCAATTTCCCCGTAGAGGAAAAAGTTACCAAATACACAGTGGTAAAGAGAGAAGGACCTTTCCAGAACACTAGGGATGAAAAGAAACAATGGTTTGATCCAGGCTGGAGATGAAGGAAGGAGCCAGAAACGAGGGGATGAGGGCTAGAGAAGTATCTGTGAAAACCAAGAGACAGGGGCGCCTGGGTGGCTCAGCTGGTTAAGCATCCAACTTCAGCTCCGGTCATGATCTCGGGGTCCGTGAGTTCGAGCCCTACACGGGGCTCTGTGCTATCAGCGTGGAGCCTGCTTCGGATCCTCTGTCCACCCCTCCCTTCTCTCTGCCCCTCCCCTGCTTGTGTGCACAAGCACACCCTCTCTCTTTCAAAAATAAATAAACATGAAAAGAAAAGAAAAGAAAAGAAAAGAAGAGAAGAGAAAAGAAAAGAGGGTGCACCTGGGTGGCTCAGTTGGTTGAGTGTCCAACTTCGACTCACGTTTCGTGAGTTCAGGCCCCACGTCGGGCTCTGGATCGAGAGCTCAGAGCCTGGAGCCTGCTTCCGATTCTGTGTCTCCCTCTCTCTCTGCCCCTCTCCTGCTCACTTTCTGTGTTTCTCTCTCTCTCTCTCTCAAAAACATTAAAAAAAAAAGAAAGAAAAGAAAAAAAAAACCTGGAGACAACCTTAGTTGTCACCAAAGGGTGATCCCGGAGCCAGACTTTGTTGGGCTCCTGGACCCAGTTTCCAAAATGTGTGTGTTGGAGGGGGGCTCCCGGGGACACCAGCTGGGTGTCCTGTAATCCAGCTCACTTCTGGCACTGTCTACCCCGGGGGGTGCCTGGGTGACTCAGTCCGTGGAGAGTGACACTGTCTCCCCGGAGACAGCATCAGGTTCCACGGGGTAAGGGTCCGTCCTACCAGACTGCTCCCATGACTTCCTCCTCCTGAGTGGCTCCCAAAACTCAGGGAGACGTTTTCCTCACAAGATCACCGGTTTATTACGAAGGTGTAGAACTGAGGGGCAGCCGGATGGAAGGAGATGGCCAGGGTAGGGGAAGACGAGGGGAGCTTGGGCACCCTCCCCAGGCCCGCCACTCTCCCCACATTTCCACGTGCTCACCAACCCAGAAGCTCTCTGAACTCCGTCCTTTTGGGGGTTTAGGGAGGCTGCATCACAGAGGCGCGACTTGATGAACTCTTTGGCCATTGGTGATAGAACTCGATCTCCACTGCCCTCCCCTCCCCCAAAGGTCAGGGGCTGGGACTGAAATTTCCAACCGGCCATTCAAGGCCGGTTCCCCTGGCAACCAGCCTCCATCCTCAGGTAGGGGTCCAAAAGTCACCTCAGGAGCATAACAAAAGACTCTCGAAATCCCAGGGGTTTTAGGAGCTCTGAACCTGACACTGGGAAGAAGACCAAATACATATTTCTTATTATAAATCACAGTATCGCACAGGCAAAAAGGGCAGACTCTCCTACGGCAGGGGCGGGGGGGGGGGGGGGGAGATCACCGTGCTTGGTCATCTGCATTCCAACTGAGTCCAGCCGTCACAGAATTTCCTGTGTTTCCATGGAAAAACGGAGAAAGTCCACTTTCATCACGTACCCACCGTGTCACATAGGTAAGTCACTTAATGTCTCTGGGTCTCACACTGTCCAGTGGAACTAATAATACCCTCTCAGAGGGCTCTGGGAGAATTAAATGAGATCAGGAGCAGGAGGCATGGAGCAGGCACCCTCCTTCCCACCCCCTCCTACCACGATATAGATCGAGAAAGTCACCACCAGCATGTGAAGGATTTTGTGCCAAAGCAGCTGTGGGAGGCTGAATAATGCCACCCCTCAAAAAAAAAAAAAAAAAAAAAGATATCAATGTCCTAGTCCCTGGAATCTTACCTTATGTGGCCAAAAAGTCCTTTGCAGAAATTATTAAGTGAAGGATTTGGAGATGGGGAGATTGTCCCGGGTTACTTGGACAGACCGAGAAAATGCATCCTTAAAACAAGCGTCCCTATAAGAAGGGGGAGGCAGGGGCGCCTGGGCGGCTCAGTCGGTTAAGCGTCTGACTTCGACTCAGGCCATGACTCACAATTCGTGGGTTCGAGCCCCGCGTCGGGCTCTGTGGTGACAGCTGGGAGCCTGGAGCCTGTTCTGGATTCTGTGTCTTCCTGTCTCTCGGCCCCTCCCCTGCTCGTGCTCCCTCTCTCTCTGTCTCTCAAAAATAAATAAACATTAAAAAGAAGAAGAAGAAGAAGAAGAAGAAGAAGGGGGGAGGCAGAGGGAGATTACAGAGGCAGAGACTGGAGTGAAGGAAGGCCACAGCCACCAGGAGCTGGAAGAGACAAGAAACAGAGTCCCTCCTGGAACCTCCAGAGACGGACACCTGGATTTCAGCCCAGTGATTCTGCCTGGGGACTTCTGAACTGTGAGCTACCAAGTTTGAGGTCATTTGTCACGGCAGCCACAGGAAACCAATACAATGGCCGACTGAGTCTGTGCCCCTCAAAGAGAGAGTTAAGAAAGGAAAGGTCTGGGTTCCAAGCCCTGACACTCTGAAAAGAGAACCCTTGGTCCCTTGAGTGGGGGCTGCAGAAACCAAGGTCCCTCTAGCTGGTATTGCCCTGGGTGGTCGTCTTTTTTTTTTTTTTTTTTTTTTAATGTTTTATTTATTTTTGAAAGAGAGAGCGTGAGCAGGGAAGGGGCAGAGAGAGAGAGAGAGAGAGAGGAGACAGGGGATCCTCAGCGGGGTCTGCGCTGACAGCAGCGAGCCCGACGCGGGGCTCGAACTCACAAACCGTGAGCTCACAACCTGAGCCGAAGTTGGACGCTCAGCCGACTGAGCCACCCAGGCTCCCCTCCCTGGCCACCGCACAGGAGGCATCCAGACAGGGGAGCGAGGGAGAGGAGTCGGGCACCTGAACGAGTTCCACACCTCATCCCTGGCCGCATCAAGGGGACCCAGGGGAGGACAGAAGCTGCGCAAGTGGAGCACGTGGCGTCACCCTGCCGACGGCAGCTCCCCCTGGCTTGGGGCTCACAGCCCTAACCCACTTCCCGGGGACGCCATGACGGCTACGGTTTGGACAGAACGCAGCCACGGAAGGTGCTCAGCTGCACCCAACGACCCAGTGACAATTTTGGCCCCGGGAAAAGCAGTCATGTTGAAGACTAGTTATATTGCTACCTATTCAACGTGGGCGTGGGAATGGATCGGCCTCGCAGACCGCAAGATTGCCATTTGCAGCACAACCAGACCCTCTGAGGTGGTCCCTCCCTGCTCACCATCGGATTCCCCTTTAACGGGTTCCTGTGGCTGCCCGGTGGACCCTCCACGATGCCATGCCCCCAACCTGCCCTGAACCCTGGAGTGTTCAAGACTGTCCACCGGCAGAGGCCTGGGCCGCATGGACACCCTTGACTTGAACACCGTGGACCGCTCAGCAAATGAGACTTAGGTTCACAAAAGGTGGCGGGGGGGGGTGGGTGGGGTGCACCAGTCCCTCCCAGACACATGCCAGCCAAGATCAAAGTCTCTCTCAATCCCAGGGCCCTGGAGTAGCCCGCCACCAAAGCCATTTCCTTCCAGCTGTGGCGCACAGCTAGACTACATTTCCCAGTCTCCTTTGCAGCTAAAGGTGGCCATGTGATTGTTCCAGCGAATAGAAAGTAGGCAGAAGAGATGACTGGCCTGGCCCAGAGAAGCGTGCCATGCCATTCTCCTCTCTCCTCTCTCTCTCTCTCCCTTTCTGTCTCTCTCTCCTCCTCCCAGGCAGTTGGATGTCAATCTGGGCAACCTTGGAAATAGATGACCAACTGTCCTGCTTTGCCAGAAACTGCCCCACTTTCAGCAGAGTCTGCAGCCTGGGAAACCCTCCACTCCCAGACAAACAGAGACGAGTGGTCACCCGCCCCCCCCTTGAAAGGCACATATGGAAGATGGCCGAGGCTCCATCTGCCTGAACCCCTGAATGTCTGCACGGAGCAGAGCCCCCACGCCCGGCCACCTCCCACCGCCCGCCGATCAGCAACGTGTGTTTAGGAGCTTATGTGAGTGAAAAATACACTGAAGTCCACTACTTGGTGTAACCTTAGCTGCTGCACCATCTAATATTTTCAGAGAAACACAAAAATATCCTGTGTTCCCTCAGCTATTTTAAGCAGACAGAGACCAGTTATAAATAGAAAGACTATATATCATCTGGGATAGTCCTGGCTTACACCTGTTGTCTGGGCATAATTATCAATAGCACCCCCTCCCGCCTTTTGCTCTCCAAAGTGTCCCTGTTTTCACAATATCTACTATGGTTACAGCTAATTTCTAGTGTGAATGCACGCCTAAACTGTTGTAGAAAAATTGTTAATTGAATCCTACTTTAAATGCAATTATTTAAGAAAAAAGCCTTCTGTAATAATAAAATAATTTGCGGGGCACCTGGGTGGCTCAGTCGGTGGAGCGTCCAGCTTCGGCTCCCGTCATGATCTCGCAGTTCGCGGGTTCGGGCCCAGCGTCGGGCTCTGTGCTGACAGCCTAGAGCCTGGAACCTGCTTCGGATTCTGTGTCTCCCTCCCTCTCTGCCCCTCCCCTGCTCACACTCTGTCTCTCTCTGTCTCTCAAAAATGAATAAACATTAAAAAAAAAAAAAAAAAAAAGAAGGTACAAAAAAAAAAAAAGGAATTCGCCTCAGAGCTAATACTGTAAATTCAACTCTCAGGATGTCAGATGCTCTTTGTTGGACATGCTCTGTACATTACCTAGAACTGTCCTGAAATCTATATTTTTTACACACTTTATGTTGGGAGGGTTGCCGTTCATCTCGTACTTCTGGTCTTTTCCACCAATCCATCAATCACCAATGTTATCTATGGAATGGTCCATCCAGACCATGAAATATCATACAGTGATAAAAAGAAATGAGCTGTCAAGCCATAAAAGGACACGGAGGAACCTTAAATGCATGTTACTAAGCGAAAGCGGCCAATCTGACAAGGCTACAAACAGTAGGAATCCAACTACAACAACGTTCTGGAAAAGACAAAACTGTGGAGACAGTAAAAAGACCAGTGGTTGCCCGGGATTGAGGAAGGGGAGGGAGGGACGCATAGGTGGAGCATGGGGGCATTTAGGGCACGGAAATTGTTCCGTGTGGTGCCGTAATGGTGGGTACGCGACATGATGCATTTGGCAAAACCCATGGACCCGGATGACACGAGCAGGGAACGCTAATGGAAACCCCAAACTTTACTAAATTGACAAGGTACCAATCTTGGCTCATGACTTGCAACAAAGGTGCCACACTAAGGCCAGACGTTAATAACAGGGGGCCTGTGGGGGAGGGGATGAGGAGGGGCGTGGGCCCTCCCTGCGGTTTCTGTGCAATTTTTCCGTAAACCTAAAACTGCTCTAAAAGAATAGTTTAAAAAGAAAACTTAAGGGCGCCTGGGTGGCTCTGTTGGTTAAGCGTCTGACTTTGGCTCTCTGGTCATGGTTTGTGAGTTCAAGCCCCGTGTCAGGCTCTCTCCTGTCAGCACAGAGCCCGCTTTGGATCCTCTGTCCCCCTCTCTCTCTGCCCCTCCCCTGCTCTCTCTCTCTCTCAAAAATAACTATTTTTTAAAAAGGAAAAAAAGAAAACTTAAGAGTAAGAAAAAAAAAGTTATGTCTGGCCTGTTCCCACAGAAGAGACCCAGGATATGCCCCTTCTAGAAGGCAGCTGGTGACAGGCTGCCTCCCACGGTGGAGCCAGGTGGACGTGCACCGTATGAAGGCGCCAGGGCAGGCATCCAAGGGAAATGCCCCCGGTGTGGCGCAAGGAGGGACACGAGCCAGGTGGCCAGGTGGGTTTGGGGTTGAGGCCTGAGAACAAAGCGCGTGGGGACGATCAAGGATCAAGGGAGGGGAGGCGCAGGGAAGCACTCGCTGGGGTGGTTGGACCTCCCCCCACACCCCCAGCCACGCGGGAACAATCCAAACAGGAGGCTGTGGGGCCCCAGCTGGACGCTGCTTACCACACAGTTAAGTGAGAACAAATCCAGAGCAAATACGTGCGATATTTCAAGCTTTAGGGCGCCCATGTTTTATTCATACACATTAGCATGGGGTCTGCAGGCCCCTGGAGTCTGAAGGAAATTAGAAAATCACAGAATGTCAGGGCTAGAAGAGGCCTGGGGGGTGATCTAATCCAGGCCTTCTTTTTGCGGAAGAGGAAATTGAGGCCCACAGAGGGAGGCGACCTGAGGTTACAGACAAAGATAGCTGGTGAGGCCTGGGCTTCTGGCACTCCTGGCCATGTGCCTGCCTTCCTTCCTTCCTTCCTTCCTTCCTTCCTTCCTTCTCTCTCTCTCTTTCTCTCTCTCTCACACACAGAGTTTTGCTCCCCCTCTTGAGTTAGCATGAACTTTGAGTTCCTGGACAAAAGTATCCTTGACCTAGGCCTAACCCCAACCCTAGTCCTGCATTGGACCCTCGTAGCACAGACCGACTAAAATCGAGGGTGACTAGGCCCCTGGATGTCCAAAGAGAGTGCCCTCCCAGGCCTTCAAATGCTCCCTGGCAATAAGAAAGGGGCTGGCCCCGAGGGCCCAGGGAAGAGCCCTGCCTTCTGCTGACATCTGGGCCCAGCAGGGTGAGCAGAACAGGAGGCTTAATCCATCTCCAGGCTCTCGGGTCTGAGGGCCAAGCTGGCAGGTGACAGAGTAAGAGGGAGGACTCAGGGAGGAAGACCAGCTTCTTAGTTCGGGAGGGCTGCTCGGCTTCCGAGGCCCCAAAACCTGTAGCTCGGGGCAAGGTTTTAAGCTCTCTCCCGCCGCACTGGGTACAAGGCCTCTCTCCCGCCCTGGGGCGCGGATGCTGGAGGCAAACTAGGTTCTGGCAGGAAGCAGGCTGTATTAGTCAGGGCTCCTCCAGAGAAACAGAACCAATAAGATGTGTACATATGGGGAGAAAAAAATGTATTATAAGGAATTGGCTCATACGATTATAGAGGCTGGTAAGTCCAAAATCTACAATGTGGGTCGGTGGGCCGGAGCCTGAAGAAGAGCCAGTGATGCAGTTCTAGCCTGAAGGTTGTCTGCTATAGAACCAAAAAGAGCTGATGGTACAGATGAAGTCCAAAGTCCGTCTGCTGGAGAATTCTCTCTTGTTTGGTAAAGGCCAGTCTTTTGGTGCCACGCGGACCTTCAACTGATTAGACGAGGCCCACCCACGTTGGGGAGGACCGCGTACCTTCCTCAAAGTGCACCCATTTAACTGCAAATATCATCTAAAAATACCCTCACAGAAATGCCCAGAATATTTGACCACATATCTGGGCACCCTGTGGGCCCAGCCAAGTTGACACCTACAATTAACGACCGCACAGGCCTTGCTGCCATAGCTCTGAGATGCACAGGCTTCTCCCTCCTCTCCCTGGAGGGCCCAGCTCTCCCAGCCCAGAGCGTGGGGAAGGCTCTCTTTCCTCTCTGCCGGTCCCTGGTGCTTCACCCCTGCACTGGCTTTCTAAAAGCTCCCTCAGGGTGGAGAGAATTTCTTCAGCGGCCTTAAGTTTTGGAGAAACAAACCCTCAGCCAAGATCCTCAGAGGCCACGAGGTAGTGAAGGGGAAGGAGGGAAATTCGTGGGAGGACACACACACACACACACACACACACACACATCGACATATACACACCACACACATCCACATCACACACACACAATTCAAAATCCCCCCAGATACTACGCAGCTACAGGGGCAAATGTTATTCAGATGCTATGGCCACCCACTGGCAAACGCTACCGTGGGATTGTTCAGAGTACTTTCTTGTGAGTCTCCAGAGAGGCAGGGTTATTTATCGGGGCTCAGGTGACCCCGCTCTGCACCTGGCTGGCTGCCTGACCTGAGCAACAAATTCTCTAAGCGCCATCTCTTCGTCTATAGAATGGGAAGCACGGCTCCCACCCCCCGGAAGGTCGTTGCACAAGAAGAATCCACTTGTTCATTACATATTTTCTAGGCGCCTGCTCTGTGCCAGGCACCGGACTGGGATGCAGCAGGGACAGGGTCAGCGTGGCTTACTGTCATGCGGGCGGTGGTCAAGGAGAGAAGACAGGCGGGTAAGACACCCTACGGTTGTCAAGCCGGGTGGCTGCATGGGGGTCAGCGGGTACTAATGGGGTTTTGAGCTACTAAGCCTTTTGACTTTCTCTGTTGGCAAAGGACTTTTTGTGTGACGGGAACACAGACAGACTGCAGAAAGCCCAGTCTGGGGGTAGTCGGAAGGAGGGAGAGAAATTCTCCAAGGGAGAGGGCAAGGCGGCCGGGTCAGTGCTGAGATGCTCCAGCTCAGAGCCTCTGGCGACTACCACAGTCGAACCCGTGGGAGCCAGCAGCCAGCCCCTCGGGTGAAACGTGGAGGGTGGGCTTCCGGCCGACTCCTCCCCGCAAGGCAACCAGCTCCGGCCTCACCCGGAGCGGCAGGGGCCACTCACGCCCTTTTCCACCATTCCCTCCTCCTCCCATCGGAGGCACGGTGGCCAGGACGGGCCTGGGCCTCATCTGCCTTTGCTGCGGCCCCATCTGTCTGCCTAGGTGTCCCTGTTCGTGGGGCCGTCTTCTCTGGTTGTGATTAAAGCATGAGTTCCATTGATTCATCAAGACACATGTACAAGCGGGAGGCTCTTCGTGGACTGTGGAGCCTGCTTGGCGTCCTCTCTCTCCCTCTCTCTCTGCCCCTACCCCAGTTAGTGCATGTTCTTGTGCACTCTCTCTCTCAAAATAAGTAAACATTAAAAAATATATATACAGGGGGCACCTGGGTGGCTCAGTCCGTCGGGTGTCCGACTCTCGATTTCGGCCGATCATCATCTCATGGTTTGTGAGGTGGAACCTCGCGTTGGGCTCTGTGCTGACAGTGTGGGGCCTGCTGGGGATATTCTCTCTCTCTCTCTCTCTCTCAAAATAAACAAATAAACTTTAAAAACATTTTTTTTACCGAGGTACCATTCATATCACGTCAAATTCACCGTTCGGACCATGTTAACGTGTTATCATTCACATTGCTTTTTAACGTAAGCCCTTCGCCCAACGTGGGCCTTGAACTCATGACCCCAAGATCAGTAGTCGCACGCTCTACCGACTGAGCCCGCCAGGAGCCCCGTAACGTTCACATTTCAAGGGTACAATTCCACCAGTCTTCCAAAACGGTTACTCTTACGTCACCCCCAAACAGCGTATAAGAGACAGTCCGCTCTCTTCATCTGTCCTTCTTCGCCTGGTTTGATCGTCTTTCAGTTTTCAGCTGACACACACCTCCCACCCTGGGAGCCCTTTCCTGGACCCCCAAAGCCGGGGACGGGGCCTCGGCCAAATGGCCCCAGACCCTGGGCTGTTATCATCACGCCCGTCACAGCTTGTAGTCACTGGTTTAGTGTCTTTTCTCCCCAAGGCACACCGCTCTGGGCACTTGAGGGCAGGGGCTGTGTCTTTCTTTCCCGGTCGCGGCACGAGCCTAGAGTTGGCCCCTCATCACTGAACACATATTTATTGAGCACCTACTGTATGCCGGACACTGGGCCTCCAGCGGTGAAGAAAGCAGGGTTCCCTGTCCACCTCATGCTGCCAGGTATATTTGTTGAATGAATGAATTTAGAGCCACCGAAAACCCCACAGAAAACATCTCTGCCTCCCGGCTCCCTATTCCCCTCCCCACTAGGGGCGCTTGGTAGCAGGAGCTTGTGAAATAAAATACAAGAAGGCACCTGCTCCTGAGAAAATGCCGGCGGGGAGACTGGGGCCAGGGCCAGGGCAGCGGTGGGGGATCTGGAAGGTCCCATGCACCACCCGTCGGACCCTAGTCCCAGAGGCTCCCCCCCCCCAATTGATTTTCCTGGGGATCTGCTGAGATGGTGGAGATAATTCCTGCTCTCTCTGAGGGAGGCCCACGCCACAGCTCAGCTTCTCCACAAATGTCAACCTACCTCATCCCTCCGGTGCAGACGGAGTGTAAAGAAAACAATGAATGTGCAAGCAAAGTTCATGCTTAATTCAGCATGGGGGGGCGGGGGCGGGGCAGGGAGGAAGCTGGGATTTCTCCCCAAGCCTTCCACACGTCTCCCACGCGTCTCCATCCCCATCGAACCCCCTGGGCTGCGGCTCTC
Source organism: Panthera uncia (assembly GCF_023721935.1). Taxonomy (NCBI): domain Eukaryota; kingdom Metazoa; phylum Chordata; class Mammalia; order Carnivora; family Felidae; genus Panthera; species Panthera uncia. The sequence goes on along the minus strand of NC_064817.1, from coordinate 33,939,787 downwards.
AACGTGTGTTGCTCCTACAGAAGCACCAGCAGCACCTGGCAGCTTGTTAGAAATGCAAATTCTCAGGCCCCAGCCCAGACCTAGGGAATTGGGGGCTCTGGGGGTGGCGCTGTCTGTCTGCGCTTTAACAAGCCCCCCAGAGGGTTCGGATACCGGATACCTGCTAGCTGGCGGCGCGTGGAATCACCTGGGAAGCTTTCAAAGTTGCTGCCGCCTCTGCATCTCCCACCTCTGGGGAGTCTTGAAGTAATTGGTCTGGGAAGAGGCCAGGCGATTGGGCTGTGCACCCAGAGGGCAGGCCTGAAATCCGCTCCCCTGGTTCTGTGATCAGGGTGGAGAAAAAGAACTTCTCACCTACAAGGGGTTTGTTTCCGGGCTGGCCTGACCTAGCGAGCAGTGTTTCTGGAACCTGAGTGCATCGGAATCCCCCAGAGGCTTGTTAAAGCGGCCGGGTTTCTGATTTCGCAGGTCTGGGGTACGCGGCGAATTTGCATTTCTAACCGGTTCCCAGGTAATGCTGATGGTCTGGCGACCTGTCTGAGAAACCACTGCCCTAGATGATCCTTAGAACAACACTCTGAGCGGGGCGCTGGGTGGCTCAGTCGGTTAAGCGTCACGGTCTGGCATTCGTGAGTTCAAGCCCCGCTTCCGGCTCTGTGCCGACAGCCCGGAGCCCGGAGGCTGGAGCCCGCTTCGGATTCCGTGTCTCCCTCTCTCTCTGCCCCTCCCCTGCTTGCACTCTCTCTCTCAAAAATAAGTAAACATTAAAAAAAATACTCTGAGGTCAGCAGCAACCCCCCCTCACCCCCCAAATGGGGAAAGTGAGGCTCAGGGCAGCTGAATGACTCCCCCACGTTCCACGTTCACATAGCCAGTGATGGTGCCGGATCCAAAACCATTCTGTCAACCCCGGAGCTCATGGTCTAGCCAAAACCCCCAAACCCTCCACCCTTGATATCTGATCAAATTTCTCACCCTCACTATCCTATCACCCTGGCCTGCCTTCAGCAAAAATCCCATCAAGTTGGTGTTTGGCCAGGATCTCCTTCACCCCTGACATTTCCTCTTGATAATTTCCCGTCCAGTGACTCCCACCTTGCTCCTTGGCCATAAATGCCTACCTGTCCTGTTGTATTTGAAATCGAGGTGATTTCTCTCCCCCAGGGCAAAACCCCATTGCAGGGGACCCTGTGCACATCGGGATGGTCCGGAATAAAGTCTGCCCTACCATGTTTTTAACGTTTATTTATTTTTGAGAGAGGGCGCATGCACAAGTGGGGAGGGGCAGAGAGAGGGAGACAGAGGATCCGAAGCAGGCTCCCCGCTGTGAGCGCAGAGCCCGATGCAGGGCTCAAATTCAGAACTGTGACATCATGACCTGAACCAAAATCAAGAGTCGGCCGCCCAACCGACTGAGCTCATCTTTAACAAGTGTCGTACTTTTTTCTTTAACACTGCTCACCTTCCTCCAAGGTCTCCCGCCCCCCTCCAGCTGCTCAGTGCCTTCGGATTCTCTGGCGCCACGTGCAAGCCCGGCTCCCCTAGGCTTCCCTGAAGTCCCCTTGGCTTTGATATCGCACCCTACCCCTTAAAGACCCGCAGCGTCCGACAGCTGTCACCCACGCACTAGGCACAGTTGGCTACTGTCCGCCCCTCTTGGGCACACCTGCCTTCGACACGTGGAGACCTTATCAAAGTTAGCAGACCTAAAAAAAAAAAAAAAAAAAAAAAAAAAGTTAGCAGACCTCTCAGGATGGAACTAAAGGTTTTAATGTCAGAACCCGAGATCACTCATCTATGCATGCGTTCATTCAAACAGCCCTTCATTTCAAGTTTATCACATACCTTCTACATAGCAGATCCCATGCTGGGTGTTGGGGACTGAAGTTTATGGAGGACTGTCAGCACGACCTTAGAAAGAAAAACAAAATCAAAAAATCCAAGGAAACAGGGAGACAAATGTTTTTAGGAGACCAAAGAACGCAAGCCAGGGATTCGGTCTCGTTTGTTCATTGCTGCCCAGAATGGAACCAGGCACATAGATGCTCAACAGGTATTTGATGAGTGAATGAATGAATGAATTGGATGCGGAACCTGCCTGAGGGATCACCCTTTTCTTTCTCCCCACGTTGTTAGCCCGAGCCCAGAAATGTTCTAGCCTGTTGATATAATGATGTGTCTGTTTTGGGGTGAGGTTCTGGTCGACTATGGGCACCCAGAGGGCATTGATGGTTCCTGCTCAAAAAATGCCCAATTCATAACCTTCACGGCATTCTCTCATCTTCCCCAGCCCTGACGCTGGGCTCCCCTAGGGTGCTCCACAAGTGCTCATGGCCCCCAAGGAGACAAGGGAGGTCAAACAAAAGCCGTGCATGAAATGAGCAAACCACCGGAGGAGAAAGGAGAAAAAACGCTAGAGGGGCAGCCGATGGACGAGTCACAGCTGGGGAGACGCCACCAGCTGGGCAGAACCCAGATCATTCTGAGTGTTGCAGTAAGTCCAGAGGCCCAGAAAACCCTCGGGCCTGGTGCTCCTGGACTCCAGTTCCCCAGCTGCTGGGGGGAAGGGACAGGGTGGGGTCTGGGCCTACCCTCCGGGGAGAGGAGGCCTGGGGGAACCCGAGAGAAAGAATAAAAGTGTAAATTCTGCAATTACTTGTTTACATGCCCGAAGCCAGGGCCTGGATCTAGTTCAACTCCAGATGACCCGCGAAGGAGGCAGCCCCTTTGAGGTTTCAGATTCTGGAGGGTTTCAATCTTCTGAGGCTGCATTTTCTCAGTTGTAAAATGGACCGATTAACAGTACTTTCCTCACAGGTATTGAGAGGGTTAAAGGAGAGAAATGTGAGCTACTCAGCACCCTGCTGGGCACATAGTAAGTAAATTGTTTGTTGCTCACCCTTGATGGCCCCTCTTGATCCCTGATGAAAAGAGTGCAGTAGAAGGCTGGGGGACTGGTGACCTTTGTCTCAGGCCCACAGCCCCCTCTGAACTCCTGCTGGGGAGGGGCAAAGTACACAGGTCTTCCCCTTGAGCTTTATTGTTTATTTCTTTATTATTTTTTTTAAATTTACATCCCAGTTAGCATATAGTGTAATAATGATTTCAGGAGTAGAATTTAGTGATTCGTCACTTACATAGAACACCCAGTGCTCATCCCAACAAGTGTCCTCCTCAAGGTCCCTTGCCCATTTAGCCCATCCCCCCACCCACAGCCCCTCCCGCAACCCTCAGTTTGTTCTCTGTATTTAAGAGTCTCTTCTGTTTTGTCCCCCTTGCTGTTTTTATATTATTTTTGCCTCCCTTCCCTTATGTTCATCCGTTTTGTATCCTAAATTCCACATATGAGTGAAGTCATATAATATTTGTCTTTCTCTGACTAATTTCACTGAGCATAATACCTTCTAGTTCCCTCCACGTAGTTGCAAATGGCAAGATTTCGTTCTTTTTGATTGCCGAGTAATACTCCATTGTGTGTGTTTGTGTGTGTGTGTGTGTGTGTGTATATATATGTATATATATATATATATATATATATATATATACCACATCTTTATCCATCCATCTGTCGATGGACATTTGGGCTCTTTCCATCCTTTGGCTATTGTCGATAGTGCTGCTATCAACGTTGGGGTGCATGTGCCCCTTCGAAACAGCACACCGACCTTTATTTTTTTATGTTTATTTATTTTGAGAGAGAGAGAGAGCACATACACAAGCGGGGAGGGACAGAAAGAGAGAGGAGAGAGAGAATCTGGGAGTGCAGAGTCCGATTCGGGGCTCGAAGTCACAATTTGTGAGATCATGACCTGAACCAAAATCAAGAGTCCAATGCTTAGCTGACTGTGCCAGCCAAGCGCCCCTTTTGACCTTTACTGCTGGCATTAAGGAAATCGGGGGAGCAGGCGTTAATCTAAAAGGGAGCCAGCCTGGGACGTGGATGGCCTAGTCGGTTGAGCGTCCGACTTCGGCTCAGGTCATGATCTCACGGTCTGTGGGTTCGAGCCCCGCGTCCGGCTCTGTGCTGACAGCTCAGAGCCTGGAGCCTGCTTCGGATTCTGTCTCCCTCTCTCTCTGCCCCTCCCCCGCTCATGCTCTGTCTCTCTCTCTCTCTGTCAAAAAAATAAACAAACATTTAAAAAAATAAATAAATAAAAATAAAATAAAAGGGAGCCAGGTACATCTATAGGTAGGTGAATCTCCCGCCAGCCTGGCTTCTCCGTTCTGTGACCTCCACTCCTCCACTGCTCTGGTCCCCGGCCTCCTTCAGCCCCCTACTGCTACAGCAAGACCTTAGGCCTATACCAGAAAATTGCACCTTCTCCTCCAACTCAGCGTCGCACGTCCCTCTTTCTGACTATGGCCTCCTGACTCTCCAGCTCGTGCCCCAAAGACTCCCACTGCACCATATTTCCAGTGTCACTGGCCCTCTGCCTTTCCACTGTCCCTCCTCCTTTCCACCGTCCCTTTGCTGCCTGACGGCCTCTGTTTCCACCTTAGGCTGCTCAAACGCCATGACTCAGGATTGCTGCCACTCTGGGGCAGACCCCTCCACCCAGTTACCTCTCTCCACGTCACTGTGCTCATCGCACAGAAGGACAGCCCTGCTCACGCCCGGTTCAGCATCTACTCTGGCCTGCATGCATGTGCAGGGAAGCCCCCAAGCACGTTGACCGGGCCCACTTTAAGGTGACGACCGTGAATTTCATTTGCACCCTAAATGCTGCCCCACTCGTCATCCCACGTTTGCCCAGTCCATTCGCCCCTCCACTTTCCTCCGTGCCAATTTCCCACCTCCTGTGATGTCCTCATTCCTCCAACACCTGCTCTGTCCTCGCTCGAGGCCGATGGCCTTGCCTCCTGGCTCGTCGAGCCAGCTGAAGAGGACTTCTGGAGCCTCCGCCACCACAGCTAGCCAGGGACAGTCCCTGCAGTGTCCGCCCGGCTGTTTTGGACGGACTGTCCCCTGCTCCCACTTCAAGCCAACCGCAGGCCCTTTCATCCACACGAAGAGGGGGCTCTTATCGTCTCTCTCCTGTGGTGTTAATCGGTCCCTCGTGACTCCATCAGTCTCATTAGCGCCCAAACATTAGCGCTCCCTCTCGCAGCTTTCGCCCCGTTTCTCTGCTTCCGGTAGGAGCAAAATATTCAAAAGGGTTGTCTATCCTTGCTGCTGACTTTAGGTGACTTTAGGTGTGGCAATAACTTTTTAGATACAACACCAAAGGCACGATCCATGAAAGAAATAATTTTTTTAAGTGTATTTATTTATTTTGAGAGGTGGGGGGAGGAGGGGGAGAGAGAGAGGGAGAGAGAGAGAATCCCAAGCGGGCTCTGCACACAGTGCAGAGGGGCTTGATGTCAGGAACTGTGAGATCATGACCCGAGCTGAGATCAAGAGTCAGATGCCCAACCGACTGAGCCACCCAGGTGCCCCATGGGAGAAATAATTGATAAGCTGGATTTCATTACAGTTAAAAACTTCTGCTCTGCAAAAGACAACGTAGGGGATAGCAGACAAGCCACGGACTGGGAGAAATGTTTGCAAAAGACTGTTATCCAAAATAGGGGCGTCTGGGTGGCTCAGTCAGTTAAGCGTCTGACTCTTGGTTTCGGCACAGGTCATGATCTCACGGTTCGTGAGTTCAAGCCTCGTGTCTGGCTCCTCACTAACAGCAGGAGGCTTGCTCTCTCTCGCTTTCTCTCTCTGTCTAAAAAAACAAATCAAAACAAAAAACCGCTTTAATAAAAAAAGACTGCTATCCAAAATATACAAAGAACACCTTTTTTTGTTGTTGATTTATTTTGAGAAGGAGAGCAAGAGCGTGAGGGGGGAGGGGCAGCTGTCAGCGTAGAGCCCAACTCAAGGCTCGGACCCACGAACCACGGGGACGTGGGGGAGGATGGCGACAGTGGGATAAGGTTCCTGTCGGTAAATCCGCGGTACTCAACTGAGGCAAAGGTAGACCCGTTTACCGGAGATAAGCAACTTGAAACGCCCATGCTATAAATTGCCTGGCCAAGATCTGAGCATGTGACAGCACGATACGAGCTGCAACAACAAGCTTATCAAGTGACTGTGAGAAGCCTGGGTGGCAGAGTCGGTTAAGTGTCCAGCTTCGGCTCACATCATGATTTCCCAGTTTGTGAGTTCGAGCCCTGCATTGGGCTCTGTGTTGATAGTGCAGAGCCTGCTTAGGATTCTCTCTCTCTCTCTCTCTCTGCCCCTTCCCTGCACTCTCTCTCTCACAAAAAATAAATAAATAGGGGCTCCTGGACGGCTCAATTAAGCATCCGACTTCAACTCAGGTCATGATCTCCAGGTTCATGAGTTCAAGCCCCGCGACAGACTCTGTGCTGACAGCTCGGAGCCTGGAGCCTGCTTTGGATTCTGCCCCTCCCCACCTCATGCTCTGTCTGCCTGTCTCTCCCTCTCTCAAAAATAAACATTAAAAAAAATAATAATAGTAAATACATAAATAAATAAACTTAAAAAGAAAGAAAGAAAGAAAGTCCTGTCTCTGGATTGGTCCTGCAACATTCTTGGCCAGGATTTCACGGCCCTTCTCAAGGAAAAGGAGGTGCGTTTGTTGAATAGACTGCAAGTCCTGGTAAGTCCTGGCATGTATCAACAATATCGGTGTCATTTCAATACTAAACCCCATTCTCATGTTTCCCTGATAAAGGTACTGTGGCCAAGGTAACAATTTGACTAATTGCAACTTTGCAATACTGGAACAGATGTCAGTTACCAATTATTGACACATTAAAACTTGGGTTGACCTTCAGCTGGCACATTCAGCTCTTATTGAAAACTGCAAATACTTGGCTCGATCTGGGCAGAACTCGGTAAAACAGACAGCAGCAACAAAAACCATGGCCATCGTTTTAGAAGTCAAAAGCTGGTTCTGTGAAGGATTTCTTAAAAACAGACCCCTGGCAAGCATTATCCAGAATAAAAGAGAGACGATGTGAATACATAAAATACAGAACGATAAGGGAGAAATAACTATAGATGCAAAAGTAATGATTAAAAAAGACGAAAAAGCTGGGGCACCTGGGTGGCTCAGCCAGTTGAGCATCCGACTTCGGCTCAGGTCATGATCTCCTGGTTTGTGAGTTCGAGCCCCACATAGGGCTCTGTGCTGACAGCTCAGAGCCTGGAGCCTGCTTCAGATTCTGTGTCCCCCTCTGTCTCTGCCCTTCCCCCACTCGCACTCTGCCTCTCAAAAATAAAGAAACAGAACAAAAAATTTTTAAATAAAAAAAATAAAATAAAAAAGAAGAAAAAGCATTATGAGTAATTGCACTAATAAAATGAAAAGCAAGGGGCAACGGGGTGGCTCAGTTGGTTAAGCGTCCGACTTCGGCTCAGGTCATGATCTCACAGTTCGTGAGTTCAAGCCCTGCATCGGGTTCTGTGCTGACAGTTCAGAGCCTGGAGCCTGCTTCGGATTCTGTGTCTCCCTCTCTCTCTGCCCCTCCCCCACTCGTGCTCTGTCCTGTTCTGTGTCTCAAAAATAAACATTAAAAAAAATAAAAAAGCAAAAATGAAGTAAGTCCTAGAAATATCTAAAATGTCAAAATTTGATAAAGAAGATGACTAATTCTAAGCCACCAAGTCTGAAGAGTTTGAAATGGTCGTCAAAGATGTCTCCTCCCCCCAAATTTCAGGCACTGGTGGTTTTACAGGTGACTTCTATGAAATTTTCAAGAAATGCTTACTTCCTTTTTTACACAAATTGTTTCAGGGATTGGAAATGGAGTGAAAGCTGTCCAGCTCGTTTTTTTGAGACCAATCTAATCTTAATTCAAAAACAAGTTAAATGATGAATTTAAAAATAGATATATATTTATCAGGCCTTTTCATTTATGAACACAGATGTACAAATCCCAAGCAAAATATTAGGAACTGAATTCAACAGGGTTTTTTTTTTTAAAAATCTATCGTGATGAAGTTTTTATCCCAGGAATTCAATAATGGCTTAATATCAGTAAACCTAGAAAATTAGGAATATAAGAAACTTCCTTAACTTGATAAATGTTATGTATCAAAATGTATAACAAATATAGTTAATGGACAAACTTTTGACACATCCCCTTTAACATTGTAAATAAGACAAGGATGTCCTCATCACTACTACTATTTAATATGGCATGAAAGTCACGGGAAATGGTAGGAAATGAAAATAATTAAGCCGTTATATTAGTCAAGGTTCTCCAGAGAAACAGGAGAAATAGGATGTGGATGGTTAGAGAGATGGGAATAGAGGTGGATTTTAAGAAATTGGCTCATGCAATTGCAGGGGCTGACAAGTCTGAAATCTGTGGGGCAAAGTTGGCAGGCTAGAGACCAGGGAACAGCTTATGTTGCAGTTCAAGTACAAAGGCCATCTGGAGGCAGAATTGCCCTTCCTTGGAAGATGTCAGTCTTTTTTCTCTTAAGGCCTTCAAGTGATTAGACAAGGCTCACCCATATTATGGAGGGTAATCCGCTTTATTCAAGGTCTACTGATGTAAATTAAAAAAAATTTTTTTTTAACTTTTATTTATTATTGACAGACAGAGAGACAGAGCATGAGCGGGAGAAGGGCAGAGAGAGAGGGAGACACAGAATCCGAAGCAGGCTCTAGGCTCCAAGCTGTCAGCAGAGAGCCCTGACGTAGGACTCGAACTCACAAACAGTGAGATCGAAGTCAGACACTTAACCCACTGAGACACCCAGGTGCCCTGATTTTTTTAAATATAAACTCTACACCCTGTATTAAATACCTTTCTGCTTAAAATATATGGAGCAATTTCTTTCCTTTTTTTTTTTAAGAGTTTTCATTTTTTTTTAAAGTCATCTGTACGCTTAACGTGGGGCTCAAACTCATGACCCCTAGATCAAGAGTCACATGCTCTCCTCACTGAGCCAGCCAGGTGCCTTATACTGATTTAAATATTAACGTTAATCACATTAAAAACTATCTTCACAGCAATATCTAGATTGGTGTTTGGCCAAACAACTGGGCACCATAGCCCAGTCAAGTTGACACATAAAAGTAACCCTCACAAAGGTATTATTACAGGAAGAAAAAAGGTGAAACTGCTATTTGCAGGTGATCTGTCGAGAAATAAAAATATAATCAACAAGGTCTTAACGCTAATAGGAGAGGTATATAAGGTTTCCAGCTAGAAAATCAACCTAGAAAAATTGGCAACAGTTCTTTATCCCCAGAAATAACCAGAAATTATAAAAATGTAATAAAAACAATAAATTATATAAATTATCATTTATAATAACTATAAGGCTATACGGTGTCTAACATGTAACTTAATCAAGAATACCCAAGGCCTATCTGGGGAACACAGTGAAGTCCTAGCACAAGAATGGATGAACCGACCAATGGAAAAGAACCGAAAATCCAGAAGCCAACATACATTCCAGGCCACCTAACAGCATGACACTTGTGTGCCATGGGGGAAAAAAGAGACTCTTTTAAATAAATGGTATTGGGTTAATTTTATATCTAATTGGAGGGAAAATAAATTTGGATCCCTACTTCACATCATACATATAAGTCAGATTCAGAAGAATTGTAGATCTAAATATGAAAGATAAAATAATAAAGCCCTTAGAGGAAAACATCTTCATGGTTTGGTGTGGGCAAAGATGTCTTTGAAGATGTCTTTACCAGAATACAACAAGCATCATTGCACTATCAGACTACTTGAAATCAAAAGACTGAAACACAACCTACAGAATTGAAGAGAATATTCTCAGTACATATCCCAGAAGAAAGATTCATATCCAGGCTATAGGAAGAACGTTCACAAATTAATAAGAAAAAGACAGACAACCCAAAAGAAAAACAGGCAAAAGTCTGGAAAAGACACTTGAAAAAATATATTCGAGTGGCAAGTAAATATCTGAGAAGGTGCTCAATTTCATTAGGCAATAAGGAAATGCTAATTAAAAGCACAAGATACCATTACACCCCATCAGAATGGCTAAAATGAAAAAGCAATGGAAAATACTAAGGTTTTAATTTTATGTTTAATATATATTTTTTTAATTTTACTTTAGAGAGGGGTGCCTGGGCAGCTCAGTTGGTTAAGTGTCCGACTTCGGCTCAGATCATGATCTCACAGTGAGTTCCAGCCCCGCGTCAGGCTCTGGGCTGATGGCTCCCAGCTTAGAGCCTGTTTCAGATTCTGTGTCTCCCTCCCTCTCTCTCTCTCTCTCTCTCTCTCTCTCTCCCCCTCCACCACTCATGCTCTGTCTCTCTGTCTCTCTCAAAAATAAATAAACATTTAAAGTTTTATTTTAGAGACAGTGAGCACATGAGCAGAGGAGAGGGGCAGAGGGAGAGGAAGAAAATCTTAAGCAGGCTCCTTGCCCAGCACAGAGCCTGATCCAGGGCTCAATCCCATGACCCTGGGATCATGACTGGAGCTGAAATCAAGAATCAGATGCTCAGGGCACCTGGGTAGCTCAATTGGTTGAGCGTTCAATGTCTGACTTCGGTTCAGGTCACGGTCTCGTGGTTCATGAGTTCAAGCCCCACATCGGGTTCACGGCTATCAGTGAGGAGCCCGCTTTAGATCTTCTGTCCCTCTCTCTCTGTCCCTCCCCCACCTAACCGTGCTCTCTCTCCCTCAAAAATAAAAACATTAAAAAAAAAAAAAGAATTAGACAGTCAACCAACTGAGCCATCCAGATGCCCTGAAAAATACTAAGTATTAACAAAGATGTGGAACATCCAGAACTCTCATACCATTCTATGGGAGTGTTAATTGGTACAACCACTTTGGAAGACTGTTTGGCCAAAGTTACTCAAAGCTGAACATATACATACTCTATGGCCCAGTGAAAATATATACGTTAAGTTCACCCAAAAGTGTGTATAAGAATTTTCATAGCAGCAATATTGTTTATAGTCAAAAACTGATGTAAAAATTTAGAGAGAGAAATGTCATTTAAAATGGAGTCAGGAAGAGTGGGGGCTCTCATGCCCTACCACTCACCATCGATTGCAGACCCCAACAGGAAGAGATATTCTTGGAATTCACAAGAAGAAGCTTATACAGGGGCCCCTGAGTGGCTCAGTGGGTTGAATGTCTGACTTCGGCTCAGATCATGATCTTGTGGTCCATGCATTCAAGCCCCGTGTCGGGCTCTGTGTTGACAGCTCGGAGCCTGGAGCCTGCTTCTCATTCTGTGTCTCCCTCTCTTTCTCTACCCCTCCCTGCTCACGCTCTGTCTTTCACAGCAAAAAGTAGCCTACACCATTGAATCTTGAACAACATGGGGGTCGAAATCCCCATATAACTTTTGACTCCCCAGAAACTTAACTACTAATAGCCTACTGTTGACCAGAAGCCTTACTGGCAACATAAACAGTTGATTAACACATGTTTTGTATGTCATATGTATTCTATACTGTATTCTTACAATAAAGTAAGCTAGAGAAAAGAAAATGCTATTAAGAAAATCATAAGGAAGAGAAAATACATTTACAGTACTGCACCATATTTATCAAAATAAAAAAAAAATCTGTGTGTAAGTGAACCTGCACAGTTCAAATCTGTGTTGTTCAAGATCAAGTGTACTTTACTACCTGAGCTGGAGGAAGAATGATTTTCTCTTTGCCCAGCCAATGGGAGACGGTCACAGCTCAGCCAATAAGCCACTACACTTTGAACTCCCAGTTTACTCTAATGGAGTTTTTGTTTATAACGGCCCCTCTCACCTGCCCCCTTTCCTCTACAAAAGAGCCCTTCCTCCTTTGTTCTCTGGATTTGCCTGTGGTTTCGCCATAACCTGCATGTCCAGAATTGCAATTCTCTGCTATTCCTGAAAGAAACTCGTTTTTTGCTGGTGAAATAACTGAGAATTTTATTTTTAAGTTTAACCCTGGAAACGACCCAAATGCCCATCAATAGTGCAATGATTCAATTGTGGTATAATTATGGAGGCATCACAATTCTGGACTTCAAGTTATATTCCAAAGCTGTAATAATCAAAACAGTATGGTACTGGCACAAAAATAGACACATAGATCAGTGGAAGAGAATAGAAAATCCAGGAACAACCCCCCAATTATATGGTCAATTAATCTTCAACACAGCAGGAAAGAATATCCAATGAGAAAAAGGCAGTCTCTTCAAAAATTGATGCTGGGAAAACTGGACAGCTACATGCAAAAGAAACACTTTCTTACACCATACACACAAATAAATTCAAAATGGATTAAAGACCTACATGTGAGACCTGAAACCATAAGAATCCTAGAAGAGAATACAGGCAGTAACTTCTTTGACGTTGGCCATAGCAACTCCTTTCTAGATATGTTTCCTGAGGCAAGGGAAACAAAAGCAAAAATAAACTATTGGGACTACATCAAAATGAAAAGTTTCTGCACAGTTAAGGAAAAAGTCAACCAAGCTAAAAGGCTAAATGGGAGAAGATACTTGCAAATGACATATCCAACAAAGAATTAGTATCCAAAATATATAAAGAACTCCTACAACTCAACACCGAAAAAAACCAAATAATCCAATTAACAATGGGCAGAGCACCTGAACAGACATTTCTCTGAAGAAGACATCCAGATGGCCAACAGACACATGAAAAGATGCTCATCATCCCTGATCATCAGGGAAATGCAAAGCAAAACCACAATGAGATACCACCTCACACCTGTCAGAATGGCTAAAATCAACAACAACACGAGAAACAACAGGTGTTGGTGAGAACGCAGAGAATGGAAACCCTCTTGCACTGTTGGTGGGAATGCAGACTGGTGCAACCACTGTAGGAAACAGTATGGAGGTTCCTCGAACTACTACCCCAGAACTACTTGGGGTACCTGGGTGGCTCAGTTGGGTAAGCGTCCGACTCTGAATTTCAGCTTAGGTCATGATCTCACGGTTCATGAGTTTGAGCCCTGCATCGGGCTCTCTGCTGTCAGCACGGAATGGTTTGGGATTCTCTGGCCCCCTTTCTCTCTGCCCCTCCCTCGCTCCCTCTCTCTCTCTCTCTCAAAAAGAAATAAACATTAAAAAAAAATTATAAAAGTTCCTTATGATCCAGCAATCGCACTACTGGGTATTTACCCCAACAATACAAGAACACTAATTCAAAGGGATACATGCACCCCTGTGTTTATAGCAGCATTATTTACAATAGCCAAACTATGGAAGCAACCCAAGTGTCCACTGACAGACGCATGGATAAAGAAGATGTGGCATATATCTCTATCTCTACGTCTGTCTCTGTTTCTGTCTCTGTAGATGCATGGATGAAGGTGCGTGTATATATAACGTATATAGTGTAATGGCCCCGATTTTGAATCCGAGAGACCACCAAGGAGCCGATACCGATGCAAACGCACGAAGGTTTATTTGCAAGCTCGAGCTTGGGCCCAAGGATACCCGACACAGCGGAGCAGGGACTTGGACCCCTAGGTTAAAAGGCGTAGCAGTTTCATAGGGGCCAGTGGCCAATGAGATTGTAACACACACAGAAAGTTGCATAGTCATGTCAGTCCACACGCAGGTGGCCAATTGAATTACAATTTACCCTGTAGTAACTGTTTGAACTAGCCTATCACTCTGGTCAGAATTGGCGCGCAAGTTTGGCGGGCAAAAGGCAGGGTTCACGTTCTTTGGCGGTTAGGGGTTCCGAATTCCTCTATGAGCCGGTTTCCAGTAAGGGTGTGCTCAGCGGCTTGACTAGGGTGGGGGAGTGTCTTAAGCAATAAGTAGGTCATGTGGGGGTTATACATGACATGGTGGGTGTAGCACAAAATGGAGTTAGTCTTGCTCTGCTTGTCCAGGGGTAGGGGATTTTTGTTAAATTCCTTGGGTCCCACATTCCCCCCTTTTCCAGAGGATCCTGTGCAGGACCCAATCATGGGTTAGAGCTTGGGGTGATGACTTGCCAGGTTAGATTAAGTGGTCAGTGGGGGTTGGGGTTGGGTTTAGCCGCGAGGGGATACAGCGTAAGTAATATTAGCGGGGTAAGTGGGAGCGACGCAGCCTTAGCTTTAAGGGATTGTCTTTGTCGGGCTGACTCTTCCATTCCGGAACAAAGTCCTTGAGGACGGCGTGTGGATCAGCTGGCCGGACGTGGGTGTAGTGGACCCAGGGAGTTATTCCGTCAACCTTCAGGGCGGTGGGCGTGGTCAGGATCACCATGTAGGGTCCTTTCCAGGGACGTAGGAGTGTCTGCTCTTGGTGCCTCTGCACGTACACCCAATCACCTGCTCGATACCGATGGGGGTCAGGAGGTGGCCGGGTCTCGTACTGTAGAGGGCCTTCAGCTTAGGCCACACCTGCTCATGGGCTCTTTGTAACATTCGGAGGGAGAAAAGAAGCTGTTGGTCATCGAACTCAGCAAGCACTTCGGGTTTCAAGGCAGGAACGATAGGTGGGGATATACCAAACATGATTGGTATATCATGTAGGGAGGGAGGCAGTCCCATCTTAGATGGTGAGTTTCTCACCCTATATAGGGCAAAGGGGAGGAGAGTGACCCAGTCCCCGCCAGTCTCCAAGGCTAATTCAGTTAAGGTCTCTTTTAATGTCCTATTCATCCCTTCTACCTGACCTGAGCTCTGGGGTCTGTGAGCACAATGTAATTTCCAATCTGCCCCCAGTACTTGTGCTACTCCCCGTGTTACCTTAGAAATGAACCCCGGTCCATTGTCGGATCCGATCCTGGCAGGAAATCCATACCCTGGCAGAATGTCCTCCAGCAGCTTTTTGGTCACGATTTGCGCTGTTTCGTGCTTGGTGGGGAATGCCTCCGTCCACCCTGGAAAGGTATCTACGAAAACTAGCAAGTGCTTGTACCCATACTTTCCAGGCCTTACCTCGGTGAAATCTACTTCCCAGCATGCTCCTGGGCGGTCTCCCCTGAGTCGGGTTCCGGGGTTAGACCCATGGGTGGTGGCGTTGGTTAGCTGGCATGCATGACCGCTTGCCACGATCTGCTCGATCTTTGCTCGAGAGTCCTTAATAATGACCTTAGCATGTCGCATGAGGTCTTCCATCTTTCTTGTTCCCATGAGTCCTCCTATGCATTTGGGATAGGACTCGTCGTCCTAGTTCCTCTGGCAGGATGATGCTGGACTCTGCGGCCCTCCAACGGCCACACAAGCATTGGGTCATAGGCGAGCGTTTAATCCATTGTAAGTCGGTGCCAGTATAGTTGGGGGTGTCCGGCAGGGTCGGTGCCCCCGGATCGGGTAGCGTGGTTGTTAAAACCTGGGTCACCGAAAGGGCCGCCTCCTTTGCTTTTGAGTCGGCTAGCCGGTTTCCCCTGGCTACTGGTGTGTCTGCTTTTTGGCGGCCTGGACAATGGATGATAGCTAGCGCCTCAGGCAGCCAGAGGGCCCTTAGGAGTTCAAGAATCTCTGTTTTGTTTTTATAATAGTCTTTCCCTCTGCTGTCAGAAGCCCTCGCTTTCTGTAAAGGGCTCCGTGGATATGAGCGGTGACAAAGGCGTGCCTGCCGTCGGTGAAAATGTTTACCCGTTTACCTTCTTCCCATGGTTAGTGCCTCGGCCAGGGCGATCAGTTCTGCCTGTTGAGCCGATGTTCCGGCTGCCAATGGCTCTGCCCAGATGATCTCCGTCTCTGTGGTTACGGCTGCCCCCGCATATCTGATTCCTCCTCGGACAAAACCGCTGCCGTCCGTATACCGGTATATGTCCGTATACCGGTATACGTATGCCGTGCGTTCGGCAGCGGCCGGTCCCGGAGATCAGCCCTGATTCCGTGCACCTGTGCCAAAATCTCTTGACAGTTATGCAGAGGGGGGGTCCCAGTCTGGGTTAGGGAGTAGCGTTGCTCCCTATTCAGGGTTGTAGGAGGCTTGAATAAAATTCCGGTGGGGTTTAGCAGTAGGCTCTGATAATGGGTCAGACGAGCTTTGCTGATCCAGCGGTCTGGGGGCTGTTTGAGTACCCCTTCAATAGCATGTGGGGTGGTAACATATAGCTCTTGCCCCATGGCTAGCTTGTCTGCGTCCTTCACCATAGTGGCCACCGTGGCAATAATTTTTAAGCATGGGGGCCCATCCAGCGGCCACCGTGTCCAGCTTTTTAGAGAGATAAGCTATGGGTCTTTTCCAGGGGCCTATGTACTGGACAAGGACCCCTTTTGCCACCCCGTCTTTCTCGTCTACATACAGGTAGAAGGGCTTGGTTAGGTCAGGCAACCCGAGAGCCGAGGCAGACAGCAAGGCCCGTTTAAGGTCATTAAAAGGCCTTGTTCATGGCCTCTGTCCATTCAAAATTTTGTTGGTGCCTGGTGGCCTCACAGAGGGGTCTGGCCATCTCGGCAAAACCCGGAATCCATAATCGACAGACCCCCGCCGACCCCAGGAATTCACGTGCCTGACGGACGGTTGGCGGCTGTGGGATCCTTAGGACGGTTTCCTTCCGCGCATCCGTCAATCATCTTTGTCCGTCCTTTAATTTGTACCCCGGGTAGCTCACCTCTGCTCTGCAGATTTGGGCCTTTTTGGCTGAGGCCCGGTATCCTAGAGCTGCTCTAGTCTGGAGTAAGTCCTTGGTGCCTCGCAGGCAAGTGCCCTGGTCCTCCGCTGCCAGCACGATATCATGTACATATTGCAATAAGGTCAAATGAGGGTGCTCAGAACGGAACTCACCCAAGTCTTCGTGTAAGGCCTCATCGAAGGTGGTTGGTGAGTTTCTGAATCCTTGTGGTAGTCGAGTCCAGGTGAGTTGGCCGTTGATGCCTTTCTCGGGGTCCGTCCATTCAAAGGCAAAAAGGTCTTGGCTCTTGGGTGCTAAAGGCAGGCTGAAAAAGGCATCTTTTAAATCTAATACCGTATACCAATTTTTGTCTGGAGGCAAGGTGGAGAGGAGGGTGTATGGGTTTGGGACCGTGGGGTGCACATCCATTACTCGCTGCTTGACTTCCCTTAAGTCCTGGACTGGCCTGTAATCGTTACAGTGCGGTTTTCGCACCGGCAGCAAGGGAGTGTTCCATGCCGATTGGCAGAGCCTTAATATGCCTGAGTCTAGCAGTCGCCGTATGTGGGGCGTGATTCCCGTTCGCGCCGCGAGAGGCATGGGGTATTGGCGGACCCCGACAGGGTCTGCCCCTGGTTTTAGTTCTATGTATATAGCCGGTCGGTGTCGGGCCAGCCCAATTCCCCCAGTTTCTGCCCATGCCTGAGGAAATTCCTGTAGCCAACGGTCAATGTCAGTCATTGGGGCTGGGGGCGTCTGGTGGAGACGATATTCGTCTTCCAAACTCAGGACAAGCACCTGAATCGGTTGCCCTTCTTTGTCTAGGATTTTTGCCCCTCCGGGGTGGAAGCAAATTTGTGCCCCCATCTTGGTGAGCAAGTCCCGACCTAACAACGGGTAGGGACATTCAGGAATGACCATGAAGGAGTGGGCTACCCGGCCCATGCCGAGGTCCACAGTTCTTCGGGTAGTCCATGAGTACTGTTTGGTCCCCGTGGCCCCTTGCACCCATGAGGTCTTGCTCGCCAATTTCCCCTGGGGTTGTAATAAGACCGAATGTTGTGCCCCAGTGTCCACTAGAAATTCAACTGGTTTCCCCTCCACTCTGAGAGTTACCCTGGGCTCGGGGAGGGGTACCGAACCCCGACTCCCCTAGTCGTCCAGGTCCTCCATCTCCAATATCTTGGCCGGGGCGTTAGATCTTTTGTCAGGGCAGTCTTTCACCCAGTGGCCCTCTTCCTTGCAATAAGCACACTGGTTTTTGTTTAGCTTAGGGCGCTCCCGTCGGGGACCAGGGCCATCCTCCTTACCTGTCCCTGAAGTCAGCTTCCTGAGGTGCCTCCGTTTTTCCTGTGGGTCATCCATGGTTGTAGCCAGAAGGATCTTAGCCAGATTTCGGGTGTGGCGGTCGCACAGTTTAGTCTGTTGCTCCTCCGTGCTTTGTCTATTATTGTAAACTCTTTCTGCTACTGTTATTAAGTCCTGCAGGCTCTTCTCTCCTAGCCTCTCCACTCTTTGTAATTTCCTTTTGATGTCTGGAGCGGCCTGATTAACAAAAGCCATGATAATTGCGGCTTTTGTTTCTGGGGCTTCTGGGTTCATCGGGGTGTACTGCCTAAAAGCCTCTGTGATTCTAAGAAGGCTGCTGAACTCTCATCCTTACCTTGTCTTACATCATATACCTTGGCCAGATTAGTAGGCTTGCGCGCGGCAGCCTTGAGACCTGCCATTAGAGTCTGGCGGTAGACCCGGAGTCTCTCCTTACCTTCAGCCGAGTTGTCGTCCCAGGTAGGGCGGGATAAGGGGAAGGCAGCGTTTATGAGGTCTGGGTTTTGAGTCGGCTGTCTGTCCTCTCCCAGGACAGACTTCCGAGCTTCCACCTGTATTCGTTCTCTCTCTTCGGTGGTGAAGAGAACCTCCAAGAGCTGCGGACAGTCATCCCAAGTAGGCTGGTGGGTAAAGAGAACAGTATCTAAAAGCCCAATCAAATCTTTTGGGTTATCGGAGAACTTTGCATTTTGAGTTCTCCGATTATATAAATCACTGGTGGAGAACGGCCAATAGAACATTGGTGGTTCTCCAGACTCGTCGGGAGGCCCCATGGCGCGGAGGGGAAGGGCGGTGGAGTCAGCCGGCCCCATACTTGAGGGTGGGGCCACCCGGTAGGTCCGTCCACGTGTCCCTGCTGCTTGCTCCCTCCCCCCCACAGGAATTCCCTCATCAGGGAGGGGTGGTGCCCCTCCTGCAGCCCCTGGTGCTTCCAATGGAGGGGCGGAAGGGGGAGGGGGAGCCTGGTAGGGTGGCGGATGAATCAGGTCCTCCGGGGAGGAATCCTGCAAGACCGGATAAAGGGGCGTTTTGGTCTTTGTGTCAGTCTCCTTCTCGGTTTTCCGCAGGGCTAGAATCCTGGTAGGTCCTGCTTTGGGGGGTAAGAATGGTGTTAGCCAAGAAGGGGGGTTTTCGATCATGTCCTGCCAGACCAGGATGTAGGGCACCTGGTCAGGGTGGCCGTCTGGTTTGTCCTTGAAGATTACGGCCTTGACCTGCAAAATAATAGGTAGGTGGAAAGTTCCTTCTCAGGGCCATCCCACGTCAAAGGTTGGCCATTCTGACATGCAGTCAGTCTGAAATTCCCCTTTTCTTATGTCTGTGCTCAAATTATGAGCCCTTTCCTCAACGTCCAAGAAGTGGGAGAGCATAAGAGACAGGGGGGTGGTCTGGGTCTGCCCCATTTCAATCCACACCAGGACACAAACAGTTATGACGATTAACAAGGACACAATAACACAGACAAACGTTCCAGCGCGGCCGCGGAGACAAAACAGAAAGTAAAACGAAGGGCTGGCTGTCCGTAATGGCAGCGGGCCCTCCTCACAGATGAAGACTTCGTCCTCCTGGCGGGGGCAAGGGACGTCTCCCAAAACCCCCCGGTCGACGGCTCGCCAGCGCGTCCGCTTAAGCCAATGCCGACCCAAAGACAGTTTGGAATTCCTACGGGTAGAGATACAGTATAGAGCTCTCAGAAAATATGCGCACAAAAGGTAGAAGAAGTTGAGTGCACTCACCAGATGTGGGACCCTCCGGGTGGGGTCCTGGGGGTCTCTCGAATCCCGGACGAGCCCCCATATAGTGTATGTGTACGTGTATATATATATATCTATATACCTCCTTCCATGTTGTTGCAGTATACATATATATGTGGAATTTAAGAAACAAACAACAAGGGAAAAAAAATATATATAGAGAGAGAGAGACAAAGCAAGAAGGAGACTCCTAATTGTAGTGAACAGACTGATGGTTACCAAGGGGTAACTGATGGTTACCAAGCTCATGATGGGTTAAATAGGTGATGGGGATTAAGGAGTGCACTTGTCACGAGGAGTGCCCGGTGATGTATGGAAGTGTTGAATCGTTATATTGTACACCTGAAGCTAATATTACACTGCATGTTAACTAACTGGAGTTAAAATTTAAAAATTGTAGTATAATTATGCAATGGAATACATACAGCAATGAGAATGAGCAAACTACAACCAGACACAACCATAGGGATAAATCTGAGAAACATGATAGTGAAAAATGGGAGACACAAGAGAGTACATAAAATATGATCCCATTATGGGGTGCCTGGGTGGCTCAGTTGGTGGAGCCTCTGACTTTGGCTCAGGTCATGATCTCATGGTTCGTGAGTTCGAGCCCCTCATTGGGCTCTCTGCTGTCAGCACAGAGCCTGCTCCAGATCCTCTCTCTCTCTCTCTCTGCCCCTCCCCTGCTCACATGCATGCTCTCCCTCTCAAAAATAAACATTAAAAAAATTTTATAAGAAAGATAACAATATTGAAAAAAGTATGATTCCATTTATATGAAGCACTCACACACACACACAAGCCAAATTCATCCATGATGGGCAGTGAATGGAAAGAGGCAGGAGGAGGGCTTCTGAGGTACAGCCAAGGTCCTGTTCACTGTTGTTTTCACTTTGGGAAATTCATCAAATCATTTCTGATTTGAGAACTTTGAGGTATGTATGCCATACTTCAATTAAAAGTTGAAATTCTAATGAAGAGATTTCTTTTTTCAAACTACCTGTACTCATGTTACAGCCAAGGCTTTGGAGATCAACTGTATGGAGTTGAGGGGGGGAAAATGGTATGCCACATGTGAAAAAATAAAACTGGGTCCCAATCTGGGGCGCCCGGCTGGCTCAGATGGTCTAGCATGCGACTGGATCCTTGGGTTGTAAGCCCCACGTTGAGTGTAGAGATTACTTAAAGATAAAAACCTTAACAACAACAACAACAAAAAAAACCCACAAAAAACTGGGTTCCAATCTAACACTACCTATAAGTGAGGACCCTCTAGATTAAGAACCGGAGATATTGTGATTTACAAGAAATATGTATTTGGTATTCAGATGACCAAAATATTTCCCGTATGTATTTGGTCTTCCTCCATCGTTCCGGTTCACCCTGCTTGAAAGCCTTGGAATTTCCTGCGTTGAGAGCCATAAAGGTATCTTTAGTTATGTTAATGACGTGACTGTTGAAAAGACCTTAGGTATCCCAAGGGTGGGGGCTGGTTGCCAGGGGAACCAACCAAGATTAGAAGGTTGGGACTTTCAGTCCCACCCCCTGATTTCTGGTGGCGGGAGGAGGACTGGAGGTTGAGTTCAATCACCAATGGCCAATGATTTAATCAATTGCCCCTATGTAATGAAGCCCCCATAAAAACAAAAAACGAAAAACAAAAAAAGATGGGGTTCAGGGAGCTTTCGGGTTGGTGCACACGTGGAGATGTGGGCAGAGTGGCGTGCTTGCACAGGGCATGGCAGGTCCTCGTCCTTTCCCCGGACCCCACCGTACGTATCTCTTCCATCTGGCTCTTCCTGAGTTCTAGCTTTTTGTAATAAACAGGTAATGTAGTGAGTACAATGTTTCTCTGAGTTCTGTGGGCCGCTCTGATAAATTAATCAAACCCGAGGAGCAAGTCATGGGAACGTCCAATCTGTAGCCAATAGGTCAGAAGCACCGCTGACAGCCTGGACTTGACTGGTGTCTGAAGTTGGGGAGTGGGGACAGTCTTATGGGACTGATCCCTTACCCTGTGGGATCTGCCGCCGCCTCCAGGTAGATCGTGTCAGAATTGAGTTGAATTGTAGGATACCCACCACCAGGAATGTCACAGAGAATTGCTTGATGTGGGGAAAGCCTCCACACATTTGGTGACTCCACACATTTGGTGACCAGAAGTGTCAGTGTGACTAGAAGTGTTCTGTGTGTCTAGTAAAGGAGACGCATGGGGAAGAAACACACAATAGGGAAGAGCTGGGTTCTTCGCCACACAGTGGAAAGCTTAGGTCTTTTTTAGTCGGTGTCAGTGACGCGGAACTTGCTAGAATGGCCCTGGCTCACAGAAACATGGGGTTTGGAAAGAGAAAGGAGGAAAGGGCGGAGGATGAAGAACCTTTGATTCCCGGGTGGCCACATGCTCACCCACGGTCTGGAGCTTTGCCCACTTACTAAAGGTGAAAGTTACCAGTGGAATTTAGAGAAAGATCCAACTCCGGGGGAGCTGCTTCACGGGATGCAGAAGGAAACGCAGGCTAAGAACAAGGCAAAATCTTCAATACCTTAGTCACTGTTTCCTATCATCCCTAAAGTAAAAAAGACTGGGTCAGGCTGTGACACTAGCCCAGACTCAGATTTGGGGGAGGCTGAGCTTCAGCCACTAGCTTCCAAGCTTCCACCCCAAGAGAAAATTTCTGTAAGGACAACAGAAAGTACTTCTAAAGAAGACCTCTGATGACCAAGAATGTAGCCAGCGTTGGGGGAGGACAGAACCAAGAAGGTGACGTGTGAAAAGAGTTGTTTTCGTCTTGTAGATCGGTATCCTCAGCTTCCTGAGGAAGCCTCGCCGAGCTGGATTGGGGAGAGAAACTGATTGGGGGTGGTGTCTTCGGTCTGAACGCTGCTGGGGGGGAAGGGCATGTTTGGGTTGGTGCGGGACCCACGGCTCGCTGTGCCACAGCCACAGGCGGCTGTACGTGATCCAGACACTGCCGAGGGAACAGCCAGCCTGGCGGACTGGGCAAAAGCCACCCGAAGGCTTTCTAATCCTTAGAAAGAGCTCTGTCCTTAACCCCGATAAATGCCTAGTGGAAAGCCCCGGATGAAGCAGCTGCGAGGCTTCCTGGCGTGTGGGACTGGCTTTATGACGACCCAGATGTTAACCCGCCGAATATGCCCGTTACCCAGGTCACGGTAAATGCCAGGGTTGAGGGGGCCCCTTTCACATGGGCGCCCCACGTAACCTCATTGTTACAAAACCAAAAAAACAGCTCTGGAAGCCTCCTCGAGTTTGCAGTCTCCGCTTCTCCTCGGGGTCTTACAGATGCTAATAGAAACCTTAGGTTAATTAACAAGCCAATGGGGAGAGGCCGGGGACAGACCAGAGATGCTTCCCAACGAGGTGGAAAGTTTCAAACAGTTACTAAAGAATATAAGGTGAATACAGGGAATATTGATAGGTGCGAAACAAAAAGGAAACAGGAAGGGGAGAGTCACAGGACTCGTCCCAGCAGGTGGAAATCTTCAGATGGTTATTAAGAAATGGATGACCTGGGTTTTTTGTTTTTTGGGTTTTTAGCATAAATAAATAGATTTGGTAAATAAATTTAGTATAAATAAAGCAAAGTTTTTTAACACAGTACAATACTACCTAAGGTTGGTTGGACCAAAGGGACACCTTGCTGGTCCCCTAACATTAAAGGGCCCAAACAAGTCCTTTCTACTCCAATTTGGAGAAATTGTAAAAGCTGGAAGGTAGAGCTTACAATGACACCTGAGCTAAGAAACTAAATGAGATATGTAAAATAATACACATAAATTTAAAATACATCAATGGGCGAATACACAAATTGTGGTATATTCATAGAATACTACTCAGCAATAAAAAGAAATGAATTATTGATATGTGCAATAACATGCATGAATCTCAAAAATATTATATTGAACAAAAGCCAGACACAGGAGAGTATGCACTATATTTTTCTTTGTCTATGAAATTCTAGAACAGGCAAAACTAATATCTAGCTAGAAAAAGCAGATTCGTGTTGGTTTGGGCTGGGGTTGAGGGAGGGGGCTGACCGCAAATGGATACAAGGGACCTTTTCATGGTGATGAAAGTGATCAATATGTTGATTACAGTGTGGTGACATGGGTATATACATTTGTCAAAACTCAGCGGAATGTACACTTAAAATAGGAACATTTTTGCATGTAAGTTATACCTCAATAACGTTGGTTTTAAAGGCAAAAGAAACATATACGTACATAAAGCAAAATGCATTTAAAAAAATTTTTTTAATGTTTATTTATTTTTGGCAGAGAGAGAGAGAGACAAAGCGTGAGCGGGGGAGGGGCAGAGAGAGAGGGAGACCCAGAATCCGAAGCAGGCTCCAGGCTCTGAGCCGTCAGCACAGAGCCCGACACGGGGCTCGAACTCACAGACTGCGAGATCATGACCTGAGCCGAAGTCAGATGCTCAACCGACTGAGCCACCCGGGTGTCCCCAAAATGCATTTTTTAAGAGAAAATCCAAATTAAATATACACATTGAAATTTTATTTATTTATTTTGAGAGAGAGAGAGAGAGAGAGAATCCCAAGCAGGCTTAGTACAGAGCTGGACATAGGACTCAAACTCATGAACCTTGAGATGATGACCTGAGCCCAAATCAAGAGTCAGATGCTTGACCAACTGAGCCACTCAGGTGCCCCTAAATATACACGTTAAACTGAAAAGAATATTGACCATAGACAGGGGCAAATAACAGGAGTGGGGTATGCAAATTAAAAGGAATAGACACGGGGCGCCTCGGTGGCTCAGTCGGTTAAGTGTCCAACTTCGGCTCAGGTCATGATCTCGAGGTTCGTGAGTTCCAGCCCCACGTCGGGGCACCTCTATCACTGCCATCCCTTCCATCATTATCACTGTCATCAGCGGCACTATTTCATATTGAATGACACCTATGTGCCAGACATTGTGCCAGACATTTATATATATTATCATTAATCTTTAAAACAACCCCAACAGGCAGGTAGTATAATTTGCATTTTGACATGGGAAAACTGCTACTCAGAGACATTATCTGGTCACCCTAGAACACAGGTAGTAAAGTTTCAGGTTCCCACCTGGCTGGCCATAAAGCCTCTGCTTGTTTAACCACCGCCGCTGCCCTGGCATCAGTTTCCGGCCCCAGCCTGGAAGATTTGAAGATTGTGATGTCTCAGTTGGATCACGAACCTGCCCTCCATTCCCTTGACTCTTCCAGATGTGGCCACCGGCATCGCCAGACCACAGCGCTAGAACAACGGGGCTGGTTCTGCAAAGGTCAAGTGGGAGGAACTCCACCTGTCCTGAGCTCCTACCTGCAGGGTCTCTTGCTTTCGATCCCAAATCTGCTCCTTTAATTGCGGTGCCACCCGGGGCTGGGGCATCACTAACAGGGCTTAGCTTTGGGTCATTCTGCACGCCCAGAGTTCAGGTTTATCAAGAGGTTCTGTCAGATCAACCTGCATGAGTTGCCAAACACATGCAGCTCTTGAACATCGAAGCCCTCCCCATGCTCCTGACCTTGTCTCTGATGTTTCCATTTCTGCACAAGGCCCAAGTCCTCTGACTCCAAGCCCAATGTCCTCCATTTTAGCCAACAGCTGCTTCCCTGTGATGGGGAACACAATTTCTGGGACACAGACCATCACGGAGCAGTAGGAAGGGCACAGGCCTTGAAGCCCGAGGCGAGATTGAGTTCCAGCTGGCTAGCCTTGGGCAACTTTCTTAACCTTTCTGGGTGTTAAGAAGAAAATGAGATCAGCTACCAGTAGAAGAAGAAAATGAAGGCTGTGAGCAAACAAATACTATTTGGGGAACCTATATTTTTTTAGGATTATTTATTTGGAAAGAGAGAGAGAGAGAGAGAATGCAAGGTGGGGTGGGGCAGAGAGAGAGGTGAGAGAGAGAATCCCAAGCAGGTCCCATGCTGTCCACGCAGAGCCCAACGCGGGGCTTGAACCCACGAACCCTGAGATCCTGACCTGAGCAGAGATTAAGAGCTGAACGCCCTACTGACTGAGCCAGCCAGGTGTCCCCCAGGGGACCTATTTAGAAGAGAGAAGCAAAATGGTGTTGCCATTATGGGAATCTAAACATAACCAGCTTCTTGGGGGGTTGTTTGAGAATGAATGTGCTGGCAGAAGGGTTTTACTCTGTGGTAAAAAGGAAGCTCAGAGAGACCACGCGTGGCTTGGGATCAGCGCTGCTCGGGGGCAGCAAACTGCCTGACCTCCAGAACACTTGCGCTTGTCCGGCGAGGTAGACAGAAATGGATAATTCCAGCACAGAACCTAAAACGACCTCACCCTCCCGCCTTGACTGACCCACACTCACCAAGCCAAAGTCTGCCTTGTTTGGCTTTCCTTCTGCCTTTGCCTAGAAGTAAGGCTGCCGGATTTGACAAACAAAATACGACTATTTATACTGAAAAACGATTCATTGTTGATCTGAGATGCAAACCGAACTAGGCGTCCTGTATTTTCTCTGCAAACTCAATCGACAGGGGAGGTCTGCTGACAGCTGAGTGAGCTCTTTGCTCACACTGCAATCACCTATTTATCGTTCGCCTCCGGGCTGCGAGCTTCTTCAGAGCGAGGACTGAGCCTGGTCCGCCACCAAACCCTGGCGGTGCCTGGTGCAAACCGAACGAATGGGGCACCTGGCTGGCTCAGTCGGTAGAGTGTGTGACTCTTGATCTCGGGGTTGTGAGTTCAAGCCCCACGTTGGGTGTGGAGCCTACTTCAAAAAATAATAATCAATCAATCAATAACATTAAAAAAGACAAAACAAAACAGGGGCGCCTGGGTGGCTCAGTCAGTTAAGCGTCCGACCTTGGCTCAGGTCATGATCTCACGGTTCGTGAGTTCCAGCCCCGCATCAGGCTCTGCGCTGACAGCTCAGACCCCCCCTCCCCCACCCCGAGCCTGCTTGGGATCCTGTGTCTCCGTCTCTCTCTGCCCCTCCCCCACTCACGCTCTGTCTCTCTCTCTCTTTCAAAAACAAACCTTGAAAAAATAATTGTTTTAAACCCAAACTTAATATGATGTCTGTGTTTTATTTTTGAAACATGTGTCTCTGAACGTTGTGAAATCATGTCAGTGTTAAAAGCTGCAGTTCCAGGGGCGGTCACTTGTCCCTCATCAAAAACCCTCTCCAGCTGGGCGGCCGGCTTTGCCTCACAAAGGCCACATCCAACTCCAAGACCAGGTATTGCTAATGAGCAAAACGAAAGTCAGAAATGGGCTTTCGTTGATGAAGTTGGTGGCTTGTTAATTAGCACGACGAGTGTCAGAAAATAGGCTGTTGTTTGTGAAATTCGAGGTCTTCGGGATCTATGGATTGACTTAAATATGTTCGGGACGCTCTCTACCCATACCTGCAGAGGTTATCAGAGGACGCCGCCTGCACCTTAGAGGTGGCGCGACCTCTTCGTTTTGGAGAACTGCTGGTTCCCCGATACTTCTAGAATGTTGCATCTGCCTTGAGTGGGCCTTTTATGCAAGCGCTAGGCTGAGAGCTGGGACTTCGAGTCTACAGATCGGGTTGCAGAGACGTTTTTTTGCGCCTGGTTGCTAATGAATGCTTCTTTCATAAACGTCCCTGCGTGTGACAGAATTTGGTCAGAGACTTGCCTTTGGGGGACCTGGTAGTGAGGATGTGGGGGAGGGGGTTACCTCACCCCCACTCACCTCGAACTTCCTTGGTGATGTGTCCGTTATGAAGATACTGGTGTCTCAGCTCCACCTGTCTTTGCGATGCTGGGGCTGGGGCGCTACAAACCACATTTCTGCTCAGCCAGCTGCTCGGCCCACAGGAGGTGTGAGAGGAAGACCGACGGCTAGAGGAAGAAGTAGGGACTCGATTCTTCCTTCGGCGTCTGCTGGCTTCCTGTCGGCTTCCCGTTAGTTTCCGGATCCTGTGAATGGCATCCTGCATGTTTCTTCACAGCATTTCCTTCCTGCAGCAGCAACTGAATCGAGTTTCCGGTTTTGCTGACTCCCACAGAAGCAGCCGGCATCCGTCCTCAGGGACCCGGGTCCCACCTCAGGGAGGCCCGTCCTTGGAGCTCAGACACCCGCACCGGCCAGCAGGTGGGCGGGCTGTCCTGGGGCATCGGGTTTTCGGCCCCATGTGACTCCCCCCTCCCAGCTTGTAGGTTTCAAGAATTCCATTTTTCCCCTTTGTTCCCCCACCAGTGGTCGCTGCTATCTGAGATTGCTACCTCTATGATGCCTTGGAGTTCCCGTCTCGGTTGTTTTGGTTCTTTGGTGACTATACCCAGCTAAACATTTGGCGATCATACCTAGCTAAATGTTCTCTATATTAAAGTCTGTTAGGGGGCGCCTGGGTGGCTCAGTCAGTTAAGCGTCAGACTTTTCTGCTCAAGTCATGATCTCACTGTGAGTTCAAGCCCTGCATCGGGCTCTGCCCGGACGGCGGGGAGCCTGCCTGGTATTCTACCTCTCTCCCTCTCTCTCGGCAGCCCCCCCCAAGTAAATACATTAAAAACTTGTTAAAATAACCGGTGTGGTTTTTGTCTCCTGCCTGAAGACGATATGCTACTTTCCAGAAAGAACTTTAGGGTTATGCATGACCAACCTGGCTTAGGTCAGCACGCGATAAATATTCATGGAATAAATAAACGAATAAATGACTGGATTTCCCACCGTAAATTAATAATGACTTTCCAGGTTTTTTAGACCAATCTCATGTGATTTTAATTACTGTGAGTCAGTCCTCAGAGAGCCCTCTTGCTTCAGAAGGAGAGTAACAGTCAGATGTAAAAAAAAAAAAAAGAAGAAGCTACGAAAGATTTAAAAAGATATCAAGTGCTCAAACAGGTGCCACAGTGGACATGAGTGAGCCCCCTACAGTCCTCATCTGGTTACTTTCAAAGTCCAGTCACCTCTGTACTGGAGACTTCTCCCCTAACCTTAAACACCCCATCCCTCTGGCCCAGATGATCAGCTTCTCTCTCTTTCTTTTTTTAATGTTTATTTATTTTTGAGAGAGAGAGAGACAGATTGTGAGGGGGCAAGGGGCAGAGAGAGAGGGAGACACAGAATCCGAAGCAGGCTCCAGGCTCTGAGCTGACAGCAGAGAGCCCGATGCGGGGCTCAAACTCACGAACCTTGAGATCACGGCCTGAGCTGAAGTCGGACGCTCAACCGACTGAGCCACCCAGGTGCTCTGATCAGCTTCTCTTTGATCTCACTCTCCTCCAAGTTCAGAACTTATCTGGGCTCTCCTGGGAGAAACTGAGAAGCACCTCTCTTCCTTAAGCCACCACACAAAACGTTAATAACAGCTACAGACACTTGACATCCTCAGAAGGTATCAGTCATTAAGGGAACCAGTTGGTGGCTAACGGAGGGGCAGCAAACTGACTCCAGGTTTGAAGCAATCATTCGAGACGCAGCTAAGTCACTAGTCCTTGCCCTGACCTCTGCCTCGTCCCCAGGGAACTGTTTCAACCTTGGCCCCAGCCTTTGCGACTTCTGCTCTTACTGGACAAAACATTCTATCATCCATCCCCTTGACAACAGGGATCCAGGCAGGGTATGCACAGGGCCTTGTGCGATTGCTGGGGTCAAGAGCCAAGATGATTATAAGAACGGAGAGAGGCGTGGAAGAGGACCATCCATCATGCTCCGGAAGGGGCAAGGAGGTCAGGGAGACTTCCTGTTTTTTACTAAGAAACACTGTTGCCGTTTTTGAGCTACCTCTGGCCTCAGTGAGTTTTGTTGCCAATAACCAGTACCTGTCTGGTTTTTGTGTGTGTGTGTTTATTTTTGAGAGAGAGAGTGCGAGTGAGCAGGGGAAGGGGAGAGAGAGAATAGGAGAGAGAGAACCGCAAGCAAGCTCGGCACTGTCAGTGCAGAGACCGATGCAAAGCTCGAACTCCCGAACCGTGAGATCACGACCTGAGCCAAAATCAACAGTCGGAAGTTTAACCGACTGAGCCATCCAGATCCCCGACACCCTTCTGTTTTCTAGAGGGCCTGCTCTCGGGCTCCTGGAGCCGCTTTCTTGAGGAATCTGGAAATGGCGGGAAATGGAAAGTGCAGGGAGGACCTGGGGGCGGGGCCCTGGCTGCAGGTGCTACGCTTACATCAAGCACTTCACCGTCCTGTGGGGAAGACAAACCATCAGAAAACAGCCTGACAAGTGTAACCGACAGGGGCATGCGTTGAATACAACGAAGGAGGTAGCCTTATGAGTAAGCTGAGTCTTCAAAGGCGGCAAAGTGTTGGCCTAGAAGAAGGGGCCAGGAAAGAGCAAGTGTGGGAGTCGTTTGGTAGTAAGTATACTCTGTACGTTAGCTAACTTGTCAATAAATTATGTAAAAAATTTTTTTAAAAATACAGGAAAGACAAGTGGTGCTTGACCACACAGAGCCTGAATGAGGCTTGCCACTTACTACCAAACGACTCCTACACTTGCTATCATTTGATTGCTAGGATTTTAAGCGCCACAGGGTCATGAATCTGATATACACTCTAGAGAAATCACTGTGGCTGCAGAGAAGACAATGGATTTGAGAGGACCAGACTGCAGGCAGGCTTGGGGAGCCCTGGAGACAAATTACGAAGGCTGAACACAGAGAAGTAGCCACGGGGAGAGAGAAAGCAACAGAATCAAGAAATGACAAGTGCACAAGCCTAGTGGCTAACAGGATAAGGAGCTCCTGATTTGTTTTCCTTAATGTTTATTTTTTGTTGGGAGAAAGAGACAGCATGAGCGGCGGAGGGCAGAGAGAGAAGGGACACACAGAATCAGAAGCAGGCTCCAGGCTCTGAGCTGTCAGCACAGAGCCCGACGTGGGGCTCAAACCCCCAAACCGTGAGATCATGACATGAACCGAAGTTGGACGCTTAACCGACTGAGCCACCCAGGTGTCCCAAGGAGCTCTAGGCAGGCATCTCTACTCGTCATTCTCACCCAGACTTTTAATCATACCTCTCAACTTTCCACCGTAGTTGGAAGGACTGTTTATCGGAGCCAGGATGCGGCAGGGAGATCTTTGTAATTTCTACTATAGGGAGATCACGACCATAAACTCTGGAGCGGGCAGTGGAGATCCAAGTAGCAGGCCTGCCTGAGAGCATTCCATGCCCAACGTCAAAAGGCCCAAAGTCTTTTATTTTTTTTATTTTTTTTTTTTTATTTTTTAAAAAAAATTTTTTTTCAACGTTTTTTATTTATTTTTGGGACAGAGAGAGACAGAGCATGAACGGGGGAGGGGCAGAGAGAGAGGGAGACACAGAATCCGAAACAGGCTCCAGGCTCCGAGCCATCAGCCCAGAGCCTGACGCGGGGCTCGAACTCACGGACCGCGAGATCGTGACCTGGCTGAAGTCGGACGCTTAACCGACTGCGCCACCCAGGCGCCCCAAAAGGCCCAAAGTCTTGATTTGAATCACATTTCAATGAGAAGATTCACCACAACGTATCTTCTTAGGCGCTCAAAACGGTAGATTTCCAGGAGGTTAAAGGCAGTCTTTCCACGATTGCCCTGTATCGTTAAAAGTATTTAATGTTATTGGGGTGAAATTGACATATTCGTTTCAGGGGTACATCGTGATTCCCTAGTTTACCTCAAACATTTGGACCCTCACGCCTTGCCTAAAGCACATCGTTGTGGTTGCTGTATCTGGCTGCTGGGCAAGTTGACAAATGTAATTTTCATGTCAGGTGGCCATGTATCTAGCTGAAACGTGAGCCATCGAAGGAGGACAGAGAGGAGAAGGGACACCGTGGAGCAGCTGGAAGTCTCTACCATTGGAGTTAGCTATCGCCGCCGTAACAAACCATCCCCGAGCCCAGGAGCCTAAAACAACCATCCGTTTATTTCTCACAACTCTATGGGGCAGGAATTTGGGGCAAGGGGAGGTGGGTGTTATGAATCACCCTGCTCCCCACGGTGTTGGCTGAGGCTAGAGAACCCAAGTGCCCACACAACTGAAGCCTCAGGTGGGGTGGCTCAAGTATGGGGGGGCCAGTAGGATGTTCGGACCTCTGTCTCCTCATTGGTTCCCCTCCGAGTGGTCTCTCTCTCTTCCGCAAGACAGCCTGGGCTTCCTCACACGGTGCCTGAAATCCCCCTAAGCAAACACGGAAGACACAAAGCTTCTGGAGCCCTAGGCTTAGACCCCTCCCCCCACGCCCACGTCACTGCAGTCACATTCTACTTATCCAAAGTGTCAAGGCCAGCTCAGACTTACAGCCAAGAGAAATCATTCTACCTCCTGAGGGCAGGACCACTGCAAAGTCACTTTGCAAAAGGGTGTGAACACGGGGCGACACGAGTCCCTGGGAATCATCTCTGAGAAGCTAGGACACCTGCCAGGTGGGTGCCAGGAGGCGGAGGGGACGCCCGGCACACCCCCACGCCTCGCGCACGGCCCCGCCGTGCGCGGGTCACGACGCAGTGGCACGTCGAAGAGGTTGTGACCTCAGCGCCTCGCATTCCAGGTGTCGCCGTGGCCATCTTGCTGGCGCCCAAGGGCCGTGGCTGCGTGGGAGTGGCCGCACGGGGGCGTCGCGGCCAGGGGAGCCGCCGCTATGTCTACCGTGCCGCTGCGGGTGGCGGTGGTGTGCGCCAGCAACCAGAACCGGAGCATGGAGGCCCACTACTTTCTCAGCAAACGGGGATTCAGCGTCCGGTCCTTTGGAACGGGAACTCACGTGGAGCTCCCGGGCCCCGCACCCGACGAGCCCAACGTTTACGATTTCCGAACCACCTATGACCAGATGTACAACGATCTCGTCAGCAAGGACAGAGACCTCTACACGCAAAATGGCATGTTACATATGTTGGAGCGTAACAAAAGGATCAAGCCCCGGCCGGAGAGGTTCCAGAACTGCCAGGACGTGTTTGATCTGATTGTCACCTGCGAAGAGAGTGTGTACGACCAGGTGGTGGAAGATATGAATTCCAGAGAGCAAGTGACCTGCCAGCCGGTGCACGTGATCAACGTGGACATCGAGGACAACGACGAAGAGGCCACCGTGGGCGCGATCCTCATCTGCAAGCTGTGCCAGTGCATTCAGCACACCAAGGACATGGAGGACGATTTGGACGAGCTGTTGCAGGAGTTCGAGGAGAAGAGCGGCAGACCCTTCCTGCACACCGTGTGCTTCTACTGACCGGCGCCGCCGCACTCCTGCAGCCCTTGCTCTGCCCTTCCTTTCCTCACTACCTTTCCCTTCCGGATGTATGAAATGAGAAGATACGCACGGGCACCAGACGACAATCAGGTTATTTCTCTGCTTTTACTTACGGGGAGCATTGACTCTCAGGTTGATTCTTTTCAAGGAAAATTGCAAACAACGGTTTCTAGTACATTTCATCTCTACCTCTGTGGCTTTCTTGTTCTTTCCCCTCCCTCCCCCAAGCTTGCTGGAGGGGGGAAAAAAAAAGAAGCTGCCACACCTGCCCCCCCCCCTTCCCCCCGCCAGGGCCAGTGTGCTTGGGCTGCCATAAGAACACACACACGCTGGGTGGCTTGAACAGCAGAACTTTGCTTTCTCACAATTCTGGAGGGAAGTCCAAAATCAACTGCTGGCTGGGGGTGGGGGGGATGGGGGGGCGGGTTTATCCTGAGGCCTCTGTCTTTGGCTCGCAGGTGGCCACCCTCTCACTGTGTCCACACTCAGCCTTCCTCTCGTGGCACTTGGATCTATACTAAGAACTAATGTTTGATTTCCATCCCCATTTCTGGCACAGAGCTCCCCAAATTGTTGGAGCTTCCTAAGTCATGAGAGCCATACAGGAGTCCTTTTTTATGTCAAAGAGGTGACTTTTAAGCACAACTTAAGGAGGGGGGCTGGTTGCCAGGACACCCAGTGATGTAACTGGAGGCTTGGAACTTTCCATTCCCCTTCAGCCCCAACGTGTGGGAGGGGAGAGCGGCTGGAGGGTAAACCAGTTCTTTTCAACTTTATTTATTTTGAAAGTGGTGGGAGGGGAAGGGGCAGAGAGAGAGGGAGACACAGAATCCGAAGCAGGCTCCAGGCTCTGAGCCGTCAGCACGGAGCCTGTCCCGGGGCTTGATGTCACAAACTGTGAGATCATGACCTGAGCCAGAACCAAGAGTCGGGGGTTTAACCGGCTGAGCAGGTTTCAAGAGCTTCCGGGTTGGTGAATGAGAACACATCACATGCCAGTGTTTTTGTCTTATCTTTTTAGATTCATTTATGTTGAGAAAGAGAGCACGAGCCGGAGAAGGGCAGAGAGAGGGGGAAAGAGGGTTAGGGGCTGTCACTGCAGAGCCCCATGCGGGGCTCAGTCTCCGGAATCGTGAGATTATGACCCGAGCCGAGATCAGGAGTCAGATGAGTAACCGGCTGAGCCACCCAGGCGCCCCACATGCCACTGTTTGGGACCCCAAACTCCGCAAGGACAGAAGCGCCTTTGTCTGGGGTCTCACCTTATGTCTCCCTTCAAATGGCTGTTGATTTGTATACTTTAACTGACAAACTAGTACGTAAAACATCTCTCTGTGCTCTGGGAGCGGGTCTAACAAATTAATCGAACACAAAGAGGGAGTGATTGGAACCTCTAATCTATAGGTGGTAGACCAGAAGCACAAGTAACACCCCGGGCCTTGTGAGTGGCATCTGAAGATGGGGGAGGGGGCAGTTCTGTGGAGCCCTGAACCTGTGAGATCTGATACTGTCTCCAGGGACTGTCACAATTGAGTTGGATTGTAGGACACACAGCTGGTGTAACTGGCGACCTCAATCCTTACCTCTGCATTCACACTTCCTTTGTGTCTCATCCTCTTCTAAGAACACCAGTCTGATTGGCTTAAGTCTCCCTCCTTTTGCCTCATTTAAACTGAATTACCTCTTGAAACGCCCTATCTCCAAATACAGTCACATTGGGGGCTAGGGTTTCCACATATGAATTTTGGGAGGGCACCATTCAGTTGATAACAAGAGGCAATACATTAAGTTTGATCAATTACTTACACGACTTACCACTGCTTCTCAGCTAGTCTTATGGAGACTGAGAGTTCCCTCTTGAGTTCCAAGTAACGACCAGTACCTTGGTTTGGTTATATATGCACATTTCAGAGACTTGAAAGAAACCAGGAATTGAACATATTGATTCTTATACTTTGGGATTCTCTCTCTCCCTCTCTCTCTGCCCCTCTTTTGCTCATGCACATGTGTGCATATGTGCATGCATTTTCTTTCTCTCTCAGAATCAATAAGTATACTTAAAAAAAAAGAAAGAAAAACACTAATGTGCCTCTGATGGCTCATCAGGAGACATGACACAGCTGAAGAAAGAGTCAGCAAATTTGAAGATAGGTCAGTGGAAATTACTCAAGCACTAAGAGAAAACAAGAGTGGGAAGAAAACCAGAACAGAACATCAAAGACATAATATCAGCCTAACATATGTGTTTATTTATATTTGAGGGAGAGAGAGACAGAGCATGAGTGGGGAGGGGCAGAGAGAGAGGGAGACACAGAATCTGAAGCAGGCTCCAGGCTCTGAGCTGTCGGCACAGAGCCCAACCTGGGGCTCGAACTCACCAGCCACGAGATCATAACCTGAGCCAAAGTCTGACTCCCAATGACTGAGCCACCCAGGTGCCCCCAAGTCTAACATATATGTAATAGGATACCGAGGAGAAGAGAGAGAATAG
Organism: Panthera uncia; assembly: GCF_023721935.1. Classification (NCBI taxonomy): domain Eukaryota; kingdom Metazoa; phylum Chordata; class Mammalia; order Carnivora; family Felidae; genus Panthera; species Panthera uncia. Next base: position 33,904,524 of record NC_064817.1, on the reverse strand, counting down.
GGCAGGAGAAATATTTTAAGAAGTAATGGCTGAGAACTTTCCAAAATTAAGACACAAACCAAACCACAGACCCAAGAAGTTTAGAAAATACTAAGCAAGATTAAAACACAAACAAACAAACAAACAAACAAAAAACACTAGGCATAGCATATTTAAGCTGCTGGAAACCTAAGTCAAAGAGAAAATTATAAAGGCAGCCAGAGAAAAAAGACACATGATGTGCCTTGCAACAAAGATAGGAATTATGGCTGACTTCTCATCAGAAACCATGCAAGGCGAAAGAAAAAATGCCATCTTTAAAGTGGTTTAAAAAAAAAAAAAAAAAAAAAAAAAGAACATGTTTGCCCAAAATTCTATACCCAGCAAAAATACATTTTAAAGGTGGGGTACCAGGCTGCCTCAGTTGGTAGAGCATCTGACTCTTGAGCTTGGAGTTGTGAGTACAAGCCCCACATTGGGTGTAGAGATTACTTAAAAAAATGTGTTTTTTTTATTTTTTTATTATTTTTTTATTTAAAAAAAAATTTTTTTTTAACCTTTATTTATTTCTGAGACAGAGAGAGACAGAGCATGAATGGGGGAGGGGCAGAGAGAGAGGGAGACACAGAATCGGAAGCAGGCTCCAGGCTCTGAGCCATCAGCCCAGAGCCCGACGCGGGGCTCGAACTCACGGACCGCGAGATCGTGACCTGAGCTGAAGTCGGACGCTTAACCGACTGAGCCACCCAGGCGCCCCAAAAAATGTGTTTTTTTTTAAAATAAAAGAAAGATAATTAGCAAAAGGATTTTTAAAAATTACTTGTTTCAGATTTGGTATCTTGATTTTTAAGAAACACAATAAAGGTGGGGGACCTGAGTGGCTCCATCAGCTAATCGTCTGACTTCGGCTCAGGTCATGATCTCATGGTTTGTGAGTTTGAGCCCCACACTGGGCTCTGTGCTGATAGCTTAGAGCCTGGAGCCTGCTTGGGATTCCCTGTCTCCCTCTCTCTGCCCCTCCCCTGCTCACATTCTCTCTCTCTCTCTCTCCCCCCCTAAAAATAAATAAACATTAAAAACATTAAAAAAAATGCAATAAAGGTGAATATGTGAGGTGATGGATGTGTTAATAAACTTGATGGGAGGAATCCTTTCACAATGTATATGTATATTCAATTCATGTTGTACACTTTTAAATGTTTATTTATTTATTTTTGAGAGAGAGAGAGAGAAAGAAAGAGAGTGAGCTGTGCAGGGGCAGAGAGAGAAGGAGAGAGAATCCCAAGCAGGCTCCATGCTGTCAAGACAGAGCCCAGTTCAGGGCTCGAACTCATGAACGATGAGATCCTGACCTGATCCGAAATCAAGAGTCAGTCGCTTAATGGACTGAGCCACCCAGGTGCCCCCTCATTATGTTACACTTCATCTTACTATTTTCTTTTCTTTTCTTTCTTTTCTTTTTTTTAAGTAGGCTTCATGCCCAGTGTGGAGCCCAACGTGGGGCTTGAACTCACAGCCATGGGATTAAGACCTGAGCTGAGATCATGAGTCAGACGTTTAACCATCTGAGCCACCCACGTGCCCCATCTTACTATTTTACTTATCAAGAAGACCTCAACAAAGCTGGGAGCAAAAGAAATGCAAATAATATACTGCCACTTAAATATACACATACATTGAATTGAAATACATAAATTTATTTTTTTTTTAATTTTTTTTTTAACATTTATTTATTTTTGAGACAGAGAGAGACAGAGCATGAACGGGGGAGGGGCGGAGAGAGAGGGAGACACAGGATCGGAAGCAGGCTCCAGGCTCTGAGCTGTCAGCCCAGAGCCCGACGCGGGGCTCGAACCCACGGACTGTGAGATCGTGACCTGAGCTGAAGTCGGACGCTCAACTGACTGAGCCACCCAGGCGCCCCTGAAATACATAAATTTTAAAAAAATAAAAAAATAAATAAGTGCACACACCCATACATACACAGAAATACGTTCTCAAAGGAGAAAGTGAGAACTCATTGCCAGCAGAAATGCGCCATGAGAAATGCTATAGGCTGAAGGAATATGATATCAGACAGACATTTGGATCTGCACAAATAAATGAAGAGGGCTAGAAATGGAACTAATAAAGGTAAATAAAAATTCATTTAATGGGGAGGGGGGGTTGCTCTGAAAGATAACTGTCTAGAGTCAGTCTTCTATGCTGATAACAGCAATGCATTGTGTGTTTACGGCATATATAAAAATAAAACGTACGATGGGGCTGAGGAATCGGTAGTAAGCTCTGAATAAAGTCTTTACACGTGAAATGGTATAATGTTATTTGAAGGTAGACACTAATTAACTACTGTCAACCCCGAGGCAACTGTTAAAAAAAAATTTTTTTTAAGCATTAAATGGTTTAACATGCCGTCCTGGATTGTCTGTGGGCAACCCTATTCCCCCTTCTAGGCTCTCCCAAGTACGGTAGCGTCGGGAGGCGTGGGAATTACATTTTCCATCCTTCCATGCCAAATGGGTTACCAGTTAGATTCTGCCAATAATCTATCGTTACTCATGGTAGCTATGTTCTATCAAGTCGCCGTGAACTCTGAGTTAGTGGTTACTGACCCATTGCTCCCAGTGGAAACACACGTTTAGGTTCTGGGGAGTCTTTGAACAAGACCTTTTTGAGAACTGATCAATACACGGCCTTGTTTTATGTATGTTTCTGGGTGTGTGTGTGTGTGTGTGTTTTTAAGTTTATTTATCTATTTTGAGAGACAGAGAAAGTGTGAGTGGGGGAGGGTCAGAGAGAGGCGAGAAGGAATCCCAACTGACCGAGCTGAACCGACTGAGCCACACAGGCACCCCGATGTATGTTTCTGTTTAAAGACACCTTGTTTAATATATACCATCGATTCCCTAATGGCCAGCACCCCTATAAATCCGGTCTGAATGAAGCTTACCCAACACACGTATCTTCTCCATAAGGCACATCACAACCTCTTCAGCACTACACTTGGGGGCCATTATATACAGCAAAGCCACCAACAGAAAGCACAAAACTGTGAAAACCATGGCTCTAAAAACACCAAAAGGACACTTGTTTACAGTATGAGAGCTGAAACGAGAAGGCAGAGCATCACCTTGTTCAACCTCAGCTAGGAAAAGGTGCAGCAGGAGACCCAAGTTTTTTTTCACCGGTCTGTACAAGTCCGTGAATAACTGTGAACATACCTTGCTGCTTTTATTTTTTTTATTTTTTTTTTTTAATGTTTATTTTTGAGACAGAGAGAGACACAGCATGAACGGGGGAGGGGCAGAGAGAGAGGGAGACACAGAATCGGAAACAAGCTCCAGGCTCTGAGCCATCAGCCCAGAGCCCGACGCGGGGCTCGAACTCGCGGACCGCGAGATCGTGACCTGAGCTGAAGTCGGACTCTCAACCGACTGAGCCACCCAGGCGCCCCTGACATACCGTGCTTCTTGATTTGGGGATCAGGAACACATTTTAGCAAGTGAGCAAATTTACAAACACACGAGACCTGGAAGGCCAAAGGGAGGCCAGAAGCCATAATTATTAACCGTTCTCCAAAACCAGCAGGCAGACAGGAAGGGTACAGCAAGGGGAAAGCTTCGTGGCAACCCCCAGACACTTCCCTGAGAATCACCTACCTTGGTCTTACAGGCCCGTGTGCAACCCACTGTACTTTCTGATGCTCTGAAGTTTGGAGGAAATCTGAGAGCTGGTGTCGGCTTTCCGAAACCTTGGCCCTTCCAGCTTTTCCCACTGTTTTATGAGCGCCCGATCTCCAGAATGAAATCCGTGCCCATTTGAAACACAGAGTGCTGTCTGCTGTCCTGGCCAAACCCTGACAAGCACGCATTCTCTTTTAAAACCTACAGCTCGGAGGAAGACTGGAATACTTATTAAATGCCCCACTTCGTGCACGTTGTCACAGCTGGGGATTTGCCAGTGAGGCTGGGTGTGACCTAATTCAAACTCAAGGGCTTTGCGAGTCACTTTGGCCTCTTCGTCACGAAGGGGCATGTGACAAGAGAACTGCGTTGTCTTCCAAAGTGCTGTCCCACCTCCTATTTATATTTTCAGGGCAAACCCTTATCTTGGGCCACGAAGACACTGCGACAAGGGTTTGTGTGCAAGTGATTTATGAAGGCGGCGCTTCCGGGAGAGACCAGTTAAGGGAGCCGGGGAAAAAGCAGGACACAAAAACGGAAGCAGCCGAGCAAGGGCAGGGCGCACACTCGGACAGGCCTGACCCTGCCTGGGGCTCTGGCATGTAAATTACATGTTGGTGTTGGCCCCACTTCCAGGCGAAGGGGCTAGGCTGGCGGAGTCCCGGCACAGCAGGTCATTGGCTACGTGCCATCCAAATGGCAGGTGTGGGCAGAGCGGCTCCAGTGGTCCAAGGGCTGGCCTCTGAAGGGTATTATGTCACGTGCCGGCTGTTAGCAGCAAAAGCACAGAAGTCAGAGAAGAGGCACCCAGCAACGGTAAAAAGGATCCAAAAAGGGGTGTGGGGGAAAACACACGATGTCGGCCCCACCCTTTCATGAAATGCGGACGAGTCAACACAGCGGGGTGATTAAGCCCCAAGACTCGGGAGCCATTCCTCCTTGGGGGTTTTCCATTGTTTAAAGTTTATTTACTTATTTTGAGAGAGAGGATAGAGAGAATCCCAAGCAGATTCAGCACTGGCAGTGCAGAGCCCCAAGCGGGGCTCAAGCCCACAGACCCTGAGATCGTGACCTGAGCTGAAGTCAAGAGTGGGACGCTTGCAACCGACTGAGCCACCCAGGCGCCCCCTGACTCGGGTTTAAATCCTAGCTGTGGCAGATGCTGAGTTAACCCCTAATATCCACTCTTCATGCAGAAGTTCTGTCAGCTGGGCCCTTGGCTGCCCAGAATAAAAGCCTTGTGTGGCCAATGTGAGGTGAACAGTAATTTGGTGTATGACTTCCATGAAGTGTCTTTAAAGGGAGGGAAGTCCTTCTTTGATCCTCCTTCCTTCTTTTTTTTTTTTTTGTAAGTAGGCTCTATGCCCAGTGTGGGGCTCAAACTCATGGAGTCACATAGTTCTATCGACTGAGCCAGCCAAGGCGCCCCAACCCTCCTTCCTTCTGCTGCCTGAAGCGTGGTCCTGAAAGCTGGCACACAAGCAGCCATCTTGAACCATGAGGTGGAGATAGAGTTTTCAGATTGAGCAAATGAAAATATTTTATTTTGGGGGCGCCTGGGTGGCTCAGTCGCTTAAGCGTCCGACTTCAGTTCAGGTCATGATCTTGCGATTCGTAGGTTCAAGCCCCACACCGGGCTCCACGCTGACAGTGCAGAGCCTGGGAGCCTGCTTGGGATTCTGTCTCTCCCTCTCTCCCTGCCACTTTCCCACTCTCTCTCTCTCTCTCAAAAATAAGTAAACATCAAAAAATAAAATATTTTCATTTTAATTAATTTTTATTCAATTAAAGTGTTTTACTACCTTCACTTTACTGTTTTATTTAGTGCTTTAATATGGCACAGGACATCCTTGTACTATGAAATTATTCACTGTTTATCTGAAATTACAATTTAGCCTGTATTTTAATTTATCCTGTACTTTAATGTATCCTGTATTTTATCTGGCAACCCAAGGCAGAGACCATATGTTGCAGAAGGCAGAATGACAAGAGAGAAAGAACTTGGGTGGCTGTTGCTAATGAAGCTGCCATACCAGAGTTAGACTGCTTACCTCCAAACTTTGTGTAAGAAAGAACATCTATCTTGAGGGCGTCTGGCTGGCTCAGTTGGTGGAGCCTGTCACTCTTGATCTCGGGTTTGTGAGTTCAAGCCCTCAGTTGGGCCTAGAGCTTATGAAAGAAAGAAAGAAAGAAAGAAAGAAAGAAAGAAAGAAAGAAAAGAAGGAAAGAAGGAAGGAAGGAAATACATCATTGGGTAAAGCTTGGTTCTGGATAGTTTAAAAGAAAGAAAGAAAGAAAGAAAGAAAGAGGCGTGCCCTGGGTGGCTCAGTTGATTAAGCATCTGACTCTTGATCTCAGCTCATGTCTTGATCTCAGGGATCTCAGGGTTGTGAGTTCAAGCCCCACATTGCACTCCGAGCTGGGTGTGAAGCGAAGGAGGGAAGGAAGGAAGGAAGGAAGGAAGGAAGGAAGGAAAAAAGGAAGGAAGAAAGAGAAAATCTATCTTACCGAAGCCAATATTCCCCCCCTTCCTCTGGCAACTGAACCCAATCTAATAACACTGGCCCTGTGGCTCACTTGTTGGGTGACCATGGGAAAGTTACATAACTTAAAGATTACTATCCATTAAATGCGGGTGGCGATAACAATCCATAGCACAGAAGACTGGGGTGAACAGGAAATGTTGTAAGCATTTCGAGTGGCCAGCAGCTTTCAGTAAGCTTTAGCTATTATTGATTCGGTGGGCTTCTGCTGTCGCTTGTAAATCATCCCCAGTGCTCCTCCCCTCCCCGTCTGAGATCACTGCACAGCGTCCGGGCTTACATCTTCGCCCTTGAAGACCACATTCTGTCTTCTCTGAAGGCCTAACGCCTCTTGATTTACCGAACCACACTATTTGACATCACTAGTGGCACCCATAGGAAGTGGCTTCTGAATCTATTTCCTCTCAGCCACGTTTGTAGGGATTCAAAAAAAAAATACGAAGAAACTGACGGAATGGGCGACCCAAAGTCTTCAACAGGTAAGTCTTTCTGTCTTTGTGCGGAACTAGACACAAGGGGAAAACTGCTAGTGTGTTCTCACCTTCTGTCTAAATTTAGAAATCTGAGAACATTGTTCATTACGCCAGATATCTGGTGCCTTCCTTGTGGGCCTGGAGGCGGAGAATTGGATCGAGACACTTCTTCGCCTGGGAAGAGTGGACAGAACGTTAGACAGCAATCCCTAGGGACCCTGTGTGCTTCCAGGATGAGATTTTTTCCTGCGGAGGGAACCAGCTGAACGAGAGTAGGATTGCAGGCCCTACTCAGTCCCTCCAGCAGACTGCAGGTGTCCGTTTCCAAGATTGGAATGGGTCCTCTGTACAGGTCCATTCGAAGTCAAGTGAATTCTGCCCCAGAGGCAAGGGGAGAGCCCACCCAGGTCTGACAACTTGTAGATTTCCTCCTGTCAGCGTATTCTAATGGCCTGATTAGCAATTCTATTGTATTTAATTTGCACCCAGGGTAATTCACTGTCAGCCGGAAGAGCCATCAGCATGAAAAATGGCACCAAAATTAAAAACCAATAGTCAAATTTCAGTTGGAATGAGCTCTCTTGGCATAATGATGAAGCAGGATTAACTAGAGTCGTGGGTCCAGCCCACGAGGTGCAATCCTGTTAGTTACCAACATGCTGCCGGGAATTTGAGCCAGGGTCCTTCTGCATCATGGGAAACAAGCAGCCAAGTTAGAAAATCGAGAAAGAAAAATGTGCTGGTCCAATCAAACGATCAAGCCAAGCGCCTGCTTGCCATCTCCTAGCCCACTGTGGTGGCTTTAAAGTATGTCCCCAAATTCTTTGACTGTCCTCCTATCAAAATGTGGAGGGATCTAACCCCTTTCTCTGGAATATGGGCTGGCCTTCCAGACTCCCATGGAATGAATAGAATATGGCGAAAGTGATACTACACGATTTCCGAGACTGGGCCATAAAAGGCAATACAGTTTCTGTCTGGTTCTCTTTCTTGGAAGCCCTGAGTTGATGCCGAAGAACTAGAGAAGGAGGTCCAAAGAACCCCAGTGGGCTCATCCCAAGCTGTGGGGGTCTTTCCAGCCCAAGAATCAGACCTGTGAGTGAAGAAGTCTTTGATCACTCCAGCCCTGGCCACCATGTCACTGCAACCTAAGAGACCCCTAATCGAGAACTGCCTGGCCGAACCCAGTCAAGCCCCTGATTTGTGAGCAGTGTAATTGATCGTTATGGTTTTTACACCACTGTTCTGGGGTGGTTTATTATGTGGTAACAGGTAAGCAGAACACCCAGCGTCCTTCAGTCTTCCTGCTTCTGTCCCCCTCGTTCCTCTTGGTGCCCTCAGGGATCCCTGGTCAAGGGCACCTACCCCACATCCAGCCTGACATCCAGTCTACCCAGTGTCTCCATTAGCCTGGCCCAATGCTTAGCAAACACGTCAGGACTCATAAGAATAAATCCCATCTCCCTCTCCACCCCCCTGCTGTAATTTTTACCTAACCACGTACCAAGGACAAGCATCTCTCCCATTTGGGAGGCGTCCCCCGGTTTGGGTAATACTGGGGAAACACATGGCTTGCCTCCCATTTACAGAAGCTCATAGCTGAGCTCCTCTCCCTGAAAGCTCCCCCAACCGCAGCAACCAAGGGGCCCCAAGACTTTGAATCTCAAGGGAACATAATAAAGAGGCAGGGACAATGACACCATGGTGGCAACATCAAGGGTCAGCAGTGAAAGTGTCCTACAGAGGCTGGGGGAAGGGACGCGCTAACAAGTCAGATCCCCTCCCCCGACCACCACCCAGAGTGTTCTTAGATAGGAGTCCTGCTACCTTCTCACAAGTCTAAACGATCTCGTACCTTCCAGAAATACTTTCCTATTGAAGTTGGCTATCACTGGTTTCAGTGATACAGTGAAACCAAGAAGCCTGACTCAAAACACCCTCATCCTAGCCGTGCCCAGAATATGAGTCTAAAATTAGCAAGAGGCACTGAAGTCCTCCAGGCCCCGTTAGGGAGGCCACCAAAGCTACAGGGGTCCAGGATCACGGTGAACTATGTTATACATCCAGTTCACCCCACTGGCTTGGCATAGAAACTAACCAGAGGTAACCTTTGCAAATTACGTTCATTATAGGGTCATACATCATAACCCAGGGTTATCCAACATAAAAGTATGTATTCTATCTAGATTAAACCTTCCTGTTGGTGCACACACAACACACACGCACATTCCTTGGGGGTAGAGGTCAGAGGCCATGATTCCTTGGCCTCTAGGCAGGTATCCAAGATAGTCCGGTATCGGTCTCATAAGCGTGTGCAGCAGAAACAACCGTACTTACCACGCCAGATCCCGCGCTCTTTATATTTATTTATGTATTTAAAGTTTATTTTGAGAAAGATAGAGACAGCGTGAGTAGGGGAGGGGCAGAGAGAGAGAGAGTGGGGGGGGGGGGGGGCAGGGAGAGAGAGACTCCCAAGCAGCCTCCATGCCATCAGCACAGAGTCCGATGCAGGACTCAAACTCACGAAACCGTGAGATCGTGACCTGAGCTGACACCAAGAGTCCGAAGCTCAACCAACTGAACCACCCAGGAGCCCCTAGGCCCAACTTTCAAATGGCAATCCATGAATTTCTTCACCCCGGGGGCTTCTACCGGTCGCCAAAGCTGCTTTGCTGGCCCCTGTGGCAGACTGGGGGGTGTGGGAATTAATGCCCTTCCCTGGGAGTAGCCCCTAGTTAAGGACTGACACAAGTAGATGGGACCCAGCACGGGATTCTTGTCGGGGCAAGTCTAGGGCCCCCAAAAACGGAGGGAGTGCCACCAGGTTCCCGATGCTCAGGGGTTACACTCCACGGTGGAGAATTCCCTTCCTGTGGCAGGTTCCCCCCAGCAGCTTTGCTGTTCCCACCTTGGCTGGGATTGGCTGCATGTAAATTAGCTAAGCCTAATCCACTGACCCGAGTTCCGATTAGTGGGCACACTGCCACCACCCACCCACCCCGGGGCTGGCTGTAGGTTTGATACGGATATGCAAATTACACCCAGGAGCCTGGACGCACTGGTTGAGAAACGGAGTCAAGACATCTAGGAGCCTGGTGGCATTTCCTGCCCCTATATCAGTTGCTCTGGTGTCACATCGCCCCAGGCTGCCAGTGCGGCCCTACTGATATGACCAAGAGACTGTTTCACAACACTACCCACCTCTCAACTGTGGCATATGATACAGCTTGGAAAATACCTCCCCACCACACACACACATCAGCTCCTCTGTGACAAGCTTGCAAAGTGGACGGAACGGACGCTGTCCTTGTCATCCTCAGTGTATTTCTAGTTGACTCCAGAGGGCTCAGAAACTTTGCCCATGGCCCCACCGCTCCGGGGCTGCGGGGCTGCGGGGCTGGAACCGGAGCCCCAGCCTCTGGCCTCTGTGTCTGGGCCTCTCCTAGGTACTCCTGCACCCCACCCAGACAAATGTTCAGCCGGCAGTGCTGGGGGCGGCCCCACCTGGGGCCCCGGGGAGCAGCCTGAGTGAGGTGGGTGGAGAGTGGAAGCATCCTCGAAGGTTCTGGAGCCTCGCTCAAGCACCGGGCCCGATTCCATCTCTCCCCACCCCCAGTTGTGGTTTTCAGTTGTGGTTTTTTCTCGAATCCTGACCTTGGCTCCTAGAGGCCCAGCTGTTTTCAATTGCAGGAGCTGGGAGGGGGGGGATGGTGCGTGGGCAAGAGCGGTCCTATCCACACCGAATCTCAAGGGTAGCGGAATGGCAGGCCCTAGCAGAGTTGAGCTAAGAGCACTTCGGTGCCTCAGATGGATTTATTCAAAGTTCATAATTACCCTGAAATCTCTTAAAATGAAAACATGATTGAAGAATTAAACCTGGTAAGCAAATTAGTCAGAAAGAAAACCTCCGCATAGCAAATGACAAAATCCAAAGATCCAATCCAGCAAATGAAGGGGCTGGCGCTGTAAGCAGCAGCCAGGACTGCAGACAAACCCCGGGGCCCTGGTGGAGCCGGGACTGGAGTGGGAGCCAGTCCCCCAGCGTAGGGTAGGCTGGGCCCCCCGGGGGCTGGTCAGTCAGGTGGCCAGGACCCAGGGACGGAAGTGGCCTGGGAAGTTGTAATGGCAGCTGGGCCCCCACGTCCAGGAGCCCTGTCCGGGCTGGGGCTAGAGAGACCGGTGGCTGGGATGGCTTCTCATGCCCAGAGAAGCCGGTTCCACCGGCCCCCCCGCCGACCCCACCTCTCCTCACCTCTCATCACAGAACCACTGGGAATTGGGGTAGGGGGTGCTTGTTCAGACAGAATATGTTTTCTTTGTCTCTCTCTCAATCAGACCTATTTCTCAGGAACGGCTAACCCTCCCCCCGCCCCGACTTGGGGCTTTTCTCTAGACAAGGAGGGGTGTCCTGATTACTATTGCTGTGTGACAAAACTCCCCAAAATGTAGAGGCATAAACCAGCCATTTTATTATCCTCAGATTCCTCTATCTATCTATCTATCTATCATCTTGAAAGAGAGAACTCATGCATGCACAAACTAGCAGCAGGGGGGAGGGGCAGGGGGAGGGAGAGAATGAATCCCAAGCAGGCTCTGTGCCGTCAGCACAGAGCCTGATGCTGGCTCGATCCCACAAACCATGAAATCATGATCGGGACCAAAACCAAGAGTTGGACACTTAACTGACTGAGCCACCCAGGTGCCCCTTATTATCCTCAGATTCTATGAGTCAGGAATTCACAGGGGACAGCAGGGACAGTTTGTCTCTGCTCCATTAGTTCTGGTGCCTCAGCTGGGAAGACTCCATGGCTGGGGGTGACTGGATGGCTGGGGGCTAGAGTTATCTGGAGCTACAGCTGTTGATCAGAACGGCTCCATGGGACTTCTCCACCGGCCTGGGCTTCCTTCCAGTATGGCGGCCTCAGGCCAGTCGGATGGCTCACAGGCCAGCTCGGAGCTCCCCACGTTGCATCCCCTTTCTCTGATCGCCACTGGAAATCACACAGCACCACTTCGCCACATTCTTTTGGTGACAAACGAGTCACAAGCCTACCCAGACTTGAGAGGAGAGGCGGTGACGCCACCTTTCAAAGGGAGGAGGGTCAACGAACTCGTGGCACATTGTAAAACGAGCACAAAGAGGTTCCTACCAGTCCAGCTCTTCCTGGAGAGATTGCCTCACATTCCACGGACAACAGAGCCTTTTACTTAGGTTCAGACCCCTGGTCCCCGTCTTCCCATCTGTAGCAGGTTGAAATGGTGGCCTCCAAAAAGCTATGTCTACATCCCAACCCCTGGAACCTGGGAATCTGAGCTTATTTGGAAATAGTGTGTTTGCAGATGTAATGAAGGTAAGAATCTCGAGAGAAGGTCATCCCGGATGAGCCCGCCCAGTGGCCCCTGGATCCAATGACAGGGGATCTCTCTTTGTAAGAGACGCAGGGAGAGAAAAGACCATGCGAAGGCAGAGGCAGAGATTGGAGAGAGGCAGCCACAAGCCAAGGCACCTGGGGCCACCAGAACCTGGAAGACACACGGAACGACCTTCCCCTAGAAGCTTCCGAGGGAGCGCAGCTCTGGCCGACACCTCGATTTCAGGCTGCTGCCCCCCGGAACTGAGAGACGGTCTATTTCCTTTGTCGGAAGCCATCCGGTGTATGGCCCTCTGTTACAGCGGGCCCAGGAAACTAATGCACCATCCAGGGACCTTGGCCAAGTGGCCTCACTTCACAGAGTCTCAGTGCAGTGGTGATAAAAATAGTATGTGCCTCCCAGGGTAGTTGAGCGGATAGGTGAGATCCCCTGCAGGAAGTGCTTAGCTCAGCAGCTGGCACCACAGCTAATTATTATTAGTCATGTAGAAGCAGGTGGGGGCCTATTTAAACAAGCAAACAAACAAACAATAGAAAGACAATGGAATAGGGGCGCCTGGGTGGTTCAGTCGGTTGAGCATCTGACTCTTGACTTTGGCTCAGGTCATGATCTGGTGGTTCGTGAGATTGAGCCCCACGTTGGGCTCTGTGACAGCCCAGAGCCTGCTTGGGATTCTCTCTCTCTCCCTCTCTCTCTCTCTCTGTCCCTCCCCTGCTAATGCGCTCTTCCCCCCCCCCCCCTTCCCAAAAAAAAAAAAAAATAAAAAAAAAAAAAAAAAACAAAGAAAGACAGTGGAATAAAACAAAGGCAGGTGGGGCCTCTGCCTGGCTCAGTCCATAGAGCAAGCCACTCTTTGATCTCTGGGTCCTGAGTTCAAACCTCATGTCAGGTATACGAGCCTATTAAAAAAAAAAAAAAAAGAAAGAAAGAAAGAAAAGAAAAAGAAACAGAGGCAAGTGGTAGTCTATTCGAGTGCTACCTGACAATGTCCTTTTTCACATCACCTGCCTCCTGCCTTAGACCCCAAAGCCTTTAGACAAGTTTGCCCGTGACCCTAGGACCCACCCTCTTGTGACATGGTCTGTTCCATTGGTTCCTTGTCTTCTGGTTGGCTCCCCCCCTCCCTTTCCTGCCTTTCTCCAAGTCTGCTTCTCTGCATCCTTGGTCCCACGCTTGCTGACGTGGGGTCGGCTGCCTGGTGTCCTCTTGGCCTCAGAGATGTGTGCACCTGAACTCCCCATCTAGACTGGGAAAGTCTGCAGGGCACGAGCTCTGCTTCTCCCTTTCCACTACCTTTCCCAGACAGATCAAATAAGACTGGCCACGAGTTGGCAACTGTCCAAGCTGGGCGATGGGACTGTGGGAGATCATTATATTATTCTTACTACTTTTGTGTCTGTTTGAAATTGTTCATAATAAAGCCTTATAATGAATATATGCCAGCTGTGTGGGAGGGAAGAGGGGAGCAGGACAGGGCAGAGGGAGGCCTGGCCGCAGGCTCCGTGGCCTGCCTCCACACCCCAGGGAGCTCTGGAGCTGGATCCACCTTCAGAAGTGTGTCCGTTTCCGGGGCGCCTGGGTGGCTCTGTCGGTTGAGCGTGCGACTTCGGCTCAGGTCACGATCTCACGGTCCATGGGTTCGAGCCCCGCATCGGGCTCTGTGCTGACAGCTCGGAGCCTGGAGCCTGCTTTGGATTCTGTGTCTCCCTCTCTCTTTGCCCCTCCTTTGTCACGCTCTGTCTCTCTCTGTCTCTGTCTCTTTCTCTAAAAAATAAATAAACATAAAAAAAAAAAAAAGAATCGTATTAGTTTTCTATTGCTGCTGGAGGAAATCCCCGCACACTCACTGCCTTACGACCACACAGGTTTATTCTCTTACAGTCCCAGAGGTCAGATATCTAAAATCAAAGTGTCAGCAGAACTACATTCCTTCAGGAGATTTCAGGGGAGAATCTGCTTGTTTTTTTTCTAGCTTCCAGAAGCTACCTGCATTCTTTGGCTCTTGGCTCCTATCTCCATCTTCAGAGCCAGCAGGCACATCCCCGTGACCTCTGTTTCCATTGTCACATCTCTTTATGTGACTGCCCCTCCTGCGCCCTCTATAAGGTCCCCTGTGATTACACTGGGCCCACCCAGATCATCTAGGGTAATCTCGCCAACTGAAAATCCTTAATTTAATTACACCTGCAAAGTCCCTTTCACCACGGACGGTGGCCAAACATATTCACAGGTTCGAAGAACAAGGATATGTTCATGTCGGGAGGTTGGGGGCATTATTCGGCCTACCACAGAGTTGTCTAGAGGTGAGCCCAGGGGACAAGATTTTTTTTTTTAAGTTTATTTATTTTGATAGAGAGAGTGGGACAGGGGCAGAGGGAGAGGGAGAGAGAGAATCCCAAGCAGGCTCTGCACTGTCAGTGCAGAGCCTGAGGTGGGGCTCGAACTCAAGAACCAGGAGATCATGATCTGAGCCAAAGTTGGATGCTTAACCCACTGAGCCACGCAGGTGCCCAGAAGACTAGATCTTTACAGCCTCATATTTAAAGGTCACTGAAGGGGCGTGACTCTGACCGAGGCACTCTCTCTGTAGCTAAGGCAGCTAAGGGTGCCTGGGTGGCTCAGTCAGTTAAGCAGCTGACTCTTGATTTCGGCTCAGGTCATGATCTCAGGGTTTGTGGGATCGGGCCCTGTGTCGGGATCCGCACTGACAGCGCGGAGCCTACTTGGGATTCTGTTTCTCCCTCTGTCTCTGCCCCTCCTCTGCTCACTCATGCGTGTGCATGAGCGGTTTTGTTCTCTCTCTCTCAAAATAAGTAATCTTTTTTTTTTTTTTAAATGCACCACAGGGGCGCCTGGGTGGCTCAGTCAGTTAAGCGTCTGACTTCAGCCCAGGTCATGATCTCACAGTTGGTGAGTCTGAGCCCCGCATGGGGCTCTCTGCTGTCAGCACAGAGCCTGCTTCGGATCCCCTGTCCCCTCTCTCTCTGCCCCTCCCCCATCCGTGCTCTCTCTCTGTCTCTCTCAGAAATAAATAAATAAACATTTTTCCAAAAAGATAATTCTTACACCCCCGCCCCCATCTCATACGCCCAATCTACCCTCACTTCTCCTGGTACGTTTTCCCACAGTGCTCCTCACCTTCTTAAGAGATGAGATAATTTAGTCATCTGTTACATTTATTGTTTGTTTTCCCCACGCTCGGAACACACACTCCCCGAGATGTGGGACCTTCGGTGCATTTGGCTCGCTGTTACGTCCCCAGTGCCTAGACCAGCTCCCAGGAAGCGCGCGCCTGAATATTCGTTGAATAAATAAACATAGGTTGTCAATCCCACTTGGATTAGAGAAAACAGGCTTCCCCACCCCGTTCGGCTCAGCCCCCCCTCCGCCCCCCATCTCATACGCCCAATCTACCTTCACTTCTCCTGGTACAGCCCCATTGGTCTGTGTTGGTGGCCAGTCCCGGAATGTGCCCGAAGGCCGGGTGAGGCCTGGCCTCCTCACCACACACCTCCCTTCTAGGGTGGGGTCCCGGCAGCCTGAATACCCTGAGGAGGTGCCCCCAGAATGGCAGAGGGTACCTCCTGAGCCATCGTTACGCCACAGTCAGTGGAAGCCATCCCTCAGATTTTAAGGAAAATTCCACAGGTTGACCACGATAAGAAGTTCCAGGAATTTTCTATCCTTTTCAAAGGAAAAAGAAAGAATACTCATAACGATCCCTCCCTTCACTGGGCCAAGTTCTGGGAGACCAGGCAGGACCTGCATCTAATTAGATACCCGGAGAGGCAGGCGTGATTCACCAGCCCATCATTTACAAGCATATCAAGATTTCAGGTTTTGCAACTGAGGCTCAAAATGAAACCATCGGGGTTTTGCAGGCCCCGCTGCAGCGGGCGGCGCTGGCTTCGGCTTCGGGCGGCGCTGGCTTCGGCTTCGAACTGGTGATTTAGTAAACAACCTGGAGGGAAAACCCAGCTCCTCATCAACAGGCAAGACTCCCCCGGTGCGGGGAGCTGAGAGGCAGCGGCTTGATAAGACAGGAATGAAAGCGGGGAGATTTCAGAGTTGCCAGGACTCCAGGGCTGGTGGGAGTGATGGGGGGCGGCTGGGCTGGGCTGGGCAGATCAAAGGGCCCCCTCCGGCCAAACCTGTGGTAAAGTGCTTTGATCTTCTAATCACACCTATTTATCCCTGGTCCAGGCTGAGACAAAAGAACCGCCCAGAAGGACCAGCCTTTGAGGGCAAGCCGGGCTCCTGGGATCCCCAAGCCGAAGCCAGGCCCAGACCGAAGCCAGGCCCAGACCGCTGCCAACAGGGAGGGGGCGTAGAAACCACTGGGCCGTGACCTCAGACGTTGGCGTGGAAAACGAGAAGTGGCAGCCAGATGCAGAGGCCAGAGCGGTAACATCCACTGGGCTTACTTGTCCTCAGAGATGTCAGAGGCTGAGTTGTGGAGACAGGGCTGGGGCGGGGGGGGGGGGGGGGGGGGGGGGGGGGAGGGGTGGGGGGCGGGGGTCGCGGGCGTGCCTTGCGCCCGCCCCGCCGGCGACGCCATAGCACAAGACACACACCTGTTTTGCCCGGGGGGGGGGTCGTGTCGG
>NC_064817.1:33834311-33887769 GCF_023721935.1 Panthera uncia | reverse complement strand
GGGGGGGGGAGGGAGAAGGCAAGTCTCAGTGACCTTTCGTTTGGCTCCCCCTGCATCTCTTACCAACAACAGAGATACTAGCATTTTCTCCGTGCCTGGCACGGTTCTTGACACTTTATTAGCCCACGGCTCTACTATCCCAATCCCCATTTTACAGATGAGGAAACCGAGGCACAGAGAGGTTATGGGACTCAGGCAAGACTCTCCCATGTGCAGATGGTGGAGTGGGACGCTTGGAGCCGGCCGTCTGGCTACTCCCCACGCCCTCAGCCCCCCGCCACACGCCTCACCACTAACCTGCTGCCTGGTCGCCCCCAGTTTCCTCCCCTCCTTCTTTCTGATCCCTGAAATTGGACTTGGGCAGAACCACAACCTAAGTGGTCCTGATCTGGCTCTAACATCTTCATCTGTTTGGTCAAATGCCAAGAACAACCCCCTGCTCTGTGCCCCCACGGGGGTGTTTTGAAGCTTGAGAGATGCCAACAATGTGAAAGTGTTAAAACACACACACACACACACACACCCCACAACAAACTGACAAGCACTATGCAAACGTGAGGGTGTGTTATTCTTTCCTTTCCTCTTCTCAGCTCCTCTGGGCTTCCTAATGAGATCAAAGCGAGGAGAGGTGTGTGATAGAAAGAGTTCAGGCAGCATAGCTGACTGGCAAGAGGAGGTTGGGGTCTTTTCCTGGCTTAGAAAGGGCTCTGAAACAGCTCTCCCCTTAAGGATCTACCAACAGAGGGCTTTGTCTGATAACTCCAGGAGGCGCCACTCACATAGGATACAGGGCGAGTGATGACCCCTGGAGTCATTCAACGTGCCTATCAGGCTGAGTGGGAGAAGCTTCTAGAAAGGGCCCTTCTGCCTGGGGAGCAGCCCAGCCCTGACCACTGACCGTGGGCGTGGGGAACAGAAACTGAAAGGCCTGAGGCGTTGGGGGCCAAGGGTTAGGGAAAGGGCAGAGGCCAAGAGAGGGGTCTGGTGAGGCCAGGCCAGACAAAGGCGAGGTGGGGGGGGGGGCAGCCATTAGAGAAAAGCTCAGGGAAGCCCCCACCCCCACCCTGCCCCGCCCGGGCAGTGGGAAGGAGACCCTGACCACATCAGGGGTGTGTGGCGAGGAAATGAGGCCTCCTCAGGAACGAGCTGCAAATGAGAACCGTCTGGAGTTTCGGGATCCCCGAAGGAACACAGGGAAAGGATACAGTTGCGTCCATGGGAAAGTTATTATCATCTCTGCTGAAGTTAAACATTCAGGAGGGTCTGCTTTCCATCTCTTCCGCCTGGGAGCCTGTGAAGGGGGAGGCGTGGGGGGGCTCCTCAGGAGGGCCTGGTGGGTCACGTTTTCCGAGGGGAGTCAGGGACGCAGAAGGGCTATCAGAGGCGGCCTGAGCCTGTAGCCCGTGCTCCAGCCCTGCGTCTGCTCGCTCTTTGTCCAGTGCTCAGGAAGCCATTTTGCCAAGGGCAGGCTCTCTCCGGGGCTGTCAGAGGCTGCACCTCACCTCTTCAAGGCCCCGGGGCAGATGGAGGGGAGAAGGGAGGGAGGGAGGCCCTGGCCCCTGAAGGGAAAAACAGGTCGCGCGTAGAACTCAGGGAGATCCGCAGGAAGGCGAGGGCTTCAGGCTTCCGGACAGTTCTCCCTCCCCTCCGAATATACTAGGAATGGAAGGAAGTGAGTCCGGCAGAGAGGGCCAAGAAAGGATGACGAGCAGCCTCGACGTGCCACACCTTCGCCAGCGTCCACTAGAGACCTTTGGGACAATAAAACTGCCTCAGAAAAGCCGTTGCCGGTGCCCTCAGAGGCGCCCGACGCTGCCCTGATGCTGGGTTTTCAGGCTTCGGGGGAACAAGTGTGCGGGGCCTTGGCCCCAGCTCTGCCACGAGCGAAGGGGAAGAGCCTCTGAGACCAGTTTTCTCAACTGTCAAAGTGAGGAAACACCAGTGGCCAGAAGGGTCTTAAGGATTAGCTGACGAAACCCGCCCCGCTTGTGGAAGCCACATGCCGAATGCAGATCCCACTCCTGCCCAGAGTCCCTGACCCTGGACCAGCCCTGAGGAGACTCGGGCAGTGAGCACTGGAGCTGAAATGAGGTGGCAATCAAATTCAAGTGCTAATAACAGAAACCTGACTATACTGGCTTACACAAATGTGGAGTTTATTCTCTTTTCTAGAAAGAGTCCAGCAGTGGGCAATCTGGGGGTGTTCAGGCAGCTCTACAGTCATCAGGAGCCCAGGCTCCTTCTATTTTTATTTTATTTTATTTTATTTTATTTCATTTCATTTCATTTTATTTTATTTTTGAGAGAGAGAGTGAACGGGGGAGAGGGGCAGAGGGAGAGAGGAAGAGAGAATCTCAAGCAGGCTCCACACTCACCACAGAGCCCGAAGCGGGGCTCCATCCCACAACCCCGGGATCATGACCTCAGCCAAAATCAAGAGTCGGACGGCCTACTGACTGAACCAAACAGGCGCCCCATCCTTCTATATTTCTGCTTAGCTTTGCTTTCTTTATCATGGGGCATCTATCCTCAAAGTCACAAGATGGCTGCTAGAGCTCCACCCATCACCATTCCAGGCAGGACAGGTTTAGGAAGGAGAAGGACAGGGGCCAAGAGGACTCCCAGCTGAATAAGCCCTTCTGTAAGACTTGTCCTTATATATTACCAGCCATCTGTAAGCATCAAGCAAAGCTGGGATGTAGTCTTTCAGCTGGGCACAGTACTGCCCCTAATCAAATCCAAGGAAGAAGGGAAGAGCATAGAGTTGATATTCACGGGGACAGCAGTACTGGAGGGTTAAAATATTAAAATATCTCCGTAAAAGACCCTTCCCCAAGCCTCACACCCAATGTCCTTCCTTGGGGCCCAGAACCCGACTCAGTCTCCCCCTGACCCAGCAATGGAAGGATCAAAGCCTGGCCCGGTAGATGGCCTCCAGAACCTCAGCTCAGCATTGGTCTAACCCCCATTAGTATTGGTCCTTACCTATACTTACCTTAACCCTAACACGATGTTGAAATATTTCAAACATCATCCTTGGCAGAATGGGTGCCGGGTAGGCAAGTAGCCTAAGTGAATGAGTGACAGTTCATAGCACACAGAGCACTTCTACTGAACAAGACTTGGTCTGGTTTTTTGGACAACAAGCACCCTTAGAGCTGGCTAGTTAAAGGGGCGCCTGCGCGACTCAGTCGGTTAAGCATTTGACTCTTGATTTCAGCTCAGGTCATGATCTCCCGGCTCATGAGTTCCAGCCCCACATCGGACTCTGTGCTGACAGCGTGGAGCCTGCTTGGGATTCCGTCTCCCCCTCTCTCGCTGCCCCTCCCCCGCTCTCTCTCGCTCTCAAAAATAAGTAAACTTAAAAAAAAAAAAAAAAAAAAAGAACTGGGCAGTTAGGGCCGCTGGCCTGGGTCTCATGTTCTCGAAGGCCCCGCTCTGGCCACACCTCTGCCCTTAGATCAAGGACTACACAGGACCGAGGGGACACCCACCTGGAGCCTGTTCTCTTCTGGACACGATCTGGAATCCTGGGACCCCAGAATTCCCTTCGATAGCCATCACCAGGGGCTGCCCCGGTCTCCTCCCCTTGTCTCTCCTTCCAAGAGCACACATCGCCTTCTGTTCACCCCCTTAGGCTGGACCACGGGGGCTGAAGGGTGAGCAGCTACGCACAGCAGGCCCGTCCCAGCTCGGGACCAAACCGCACAGGTGGGTAGAGAAGGGGCAGGGGTGGGGCAGGAGCCAGGAGGGCTCCCACGTGGAACTCCGAGGAACCCAGAATTCTAAATTCAGACCTAGACTCTCACATCACCGTGAAATTGCACTCGGCAACAGACTCTAGGTAACGGCTTGTAAGCTTGATTTGAATTTCGAAACATCTAAAAAAAATCTTTATTTTTGAGAGAGAGAGAGAGAGCAGGGGAGGTGCAGAGAGACAGAGGGAGACACAGAATCTGAAGCAGGTTGTCAGCACAGGGCCCGACGCGGGGCTCGAACTCACGAACTCCGAGATCATGACCTGAGCTGAAGTCGGCCCCGCGGTTCTCCATGAGTGGCCACTCCCAGAGGAGGCTGTGTGGTAAGGCTGATGCCCACAGATCGGACGGGTCCCACCACAGGCGGGGCGGTTCTGCGGAGACAGCAGATGGAAAGATCCCAGCCCCGCCTCCGGAGGAAGCTCCCTGCGCTGGTGGAAGGGAAATCGAGAACCTTGGGAATGGTCTCAGCCTTGCCCCTTTCCTTACAGGCCTTGCCAGAAGTAGCAACCTGGGGCCATCTTTCCACGTGACCGGCAGCCTCGGGGCATAGCCCAGTGGCTGTGACCGGGATGTCACTACTCCATGCTCTTGCCCCCAGCCTGCGGCCCAGTGCCCGCCGTCTGGGCTTCCCAGACGCAGTTCCTCTGTCTCCCTGCAGCCCCCCTGTCCTTCTCTGTCCCCGGAGCCAAGCCCGCTGTGCTGGGCTCCTAGAGACCAGGGGCACAGCTGAGACCAGTCACACATACCCGCCAGCCCGGGGTCCCTGGCTCCTGAGGACCGACTCACTCCCCTAAAACTCTACGACAACTTCGATGTGTCAGCACCCCTGGGCACTCTTTGGGGGAAGGAGGCCCCGATTTTCATGTGTCTCCCAGCAAAACACTCAGTGGCTCCCGGTTTCTTGTGAGTAAATGCTTTTGAGCGTATGTATGTCCAATGATCATTTGCAGCGAAAAGATCTCGTCTTGCTAACTTTTGCAAAGTGTACCGCGAAACATTTCGTGGCTTTGAAGAAATGGGTTTCGGAAAGCAAAAGAAAGAGAAATGTCACTTCCTGAGATACGTTTTGCCAAATGCTACGGAGCATTTATCTCGCGTTGTAATTACATCCTTGCTTATAAAGTCATTTGTTTTCTGTCTGGCATTAGGAACCATGCCTGCTTTATTGTCTTCAAGGGAATGGGTCTGGAAAACAAGGTTTTAAGACTTTGCCAAAGAGTAAGACCACCTTCCACATGCTCGCAAACCAATTCCAGTTGTCGGTTGACATTCTACCCCCGGGGGAGAAGAACACCCCAAGAGCCAGAGCCAGCCGGGGAGAGACTTCCTAAGTCTCGGAAGTCACTTGGCATCGTTTCTGTCTCATTCTACTCCTGGAGGCGATTACAAAGTCCCACCCAGGACGAAGGAGGGAGACTCAGACTCCACCTGACGGGAGAGCGTCATCGTTGTAGAAAAACAAGTAAGACCAGAAGTATTAGTGTGGCCATTTTTGGAAAATAAAGGCTGCCCCACACCCGACGCCCGTGAGCCAGTCCCGGGCCTGGTGCCCTCAGATCCATCCTACTTCCCCTTCCTCTGCCCTGCTTTGTTCCCTGGTATCCATGGAAAGCACCGGGAGAAGACTGGAGGACGGGAGGAAGGGAGAAGTCGGGGTATTTCTCCTCCTTGCTCTCTGCCTCAGTAGCTGGAGCTCTTCTGTGGCTGCAGACCCCAGAGAGACGGGACCACTGCAGCTCTAGCTTTGACCCGCCAACCCCATTTCCAGGCTCCGGTGACCCGGCTCTGCCCTTCCTCCCTCCAGCTTTAGGGGCAGTTGAGGCTTCTTGCGTTGGCTTCCCTCTGGGTTGCCCCACCTTCTCCTGTTTGGCCTTTTGGCTTTTCCGTCACACAGGTAAACGATTTTGTGCATTGAATTCCACCCGCTCAAAGCACCTGGGCTAGTACTCAGTTCCTCCACTGGACTTTGACCAATATAACTAGCAAGGACCAACCAGTGCTCACAGGAGAGCAGAGAAGTTCACGGAGTTTGTGCCAGGAACGCCGGATCGACCCTTGTCTTCCTCACCAATGGGATTCACTTTGAAAAGTCTGTCTTCCTCCTGGATTCTAAAAGAGCAAAGTTAAGTGAGTCTTGGGGGCCCATATGTCCACGGCCAGAATCTCCAGTTTTCTTTTCAGACATGTAGAGTAGTTGTCTGGCTTTGAGAGCTCTTCGTTTTCTTGACCGTACTTGGGACCCACAGGGCCCTCGTCCACAGGGCCAGAACCACAGGGCCAAGAACATTGGCCCGACAATGCGTGTGGTAGCAAACCTCCAAGATGGCCTCCAACCTATCCCTGCCTCCTGTTATACATGCCTTTGTATATCCCTTCCCCTGAGCAATGGGACATTGTGGAAATGACAAAGTACGACTCCCGAAGCTAGATTTTCAGAGACATTCTGGTTCCTGCCCCAGTCTCTCTCAGCCTAGCTGAGGGAAGCCAGCTGCTATGCTGTGAGAACGCTCAGTGCAGAGCCCTGTGGAGAGATCCATGTGGTGAAGGACTGAGGCCTCCTGACAACAGCCATGCCAGTGAGCCATCTTGGAAGTGGGTCCTTCGGCCCCAGACAAGTCTTCAGACAACATCTTGACTGCAGTCTTAGGAAAAACTGAGCCAGAACCACCCAGCTAAGCTATTCCTGAATTCCTGACTCACAGGAAATGTGAGGTAGTAAATGTTTGTTGTTGTTTTAAACCACTCAGTTTGGGCCTAATTTATTATGCATCAATAGATAACTGATACAGGGCAATAACATTATGCTCTGAGAGCAGCCTCAAAGATAAAAACAGTTAAAAAAAAAATACTGTGGGCAAATGAGGTGTCGTTATACTCACCGGGGATGTCAGTTTCCTATAAAGTTATATATACACCTATCATATAACCCTGTAAAATTACCCTTAAAGGAGCCTGGGTGGCTCAGTCGGTTGAGCATCCGACTCTTGATTTTGGCTCAGGTCACGATGCCAGGGTTGTGGGATCGAGCCCCACGTTGGGCTCCATGCTGAGTATGGAGCCTGCTTGAGGATTCTCTCTCTCTCCCTTGGCCCCTCTCCCCTGCTTGCTCTCGAAAGAAAGAAAGAAAGAGCAAAGCACTTTTAGATATTTACCCCAGAGAAATGAAAACATATGGCCATAAAATCTTGTACATGAACATTCATAGCAGTGTGATTCATAATAGCCCCGAACTGTAAACAACCCCAATGTCTATCGACAGGAGAAAGAATAGACATATTGCGGACCATCCACTCAAGGGTATACTAGCTGGTAAAAGAAGGTAGTAATTGTGCATACACACAGCAACACGGATAAACCTCAAAATATTATGTTCAATAAAATACTATACAGTCACATAATAGTGCATCTTATAGGATTCCATTTTTATGAAATACCAGAAAAGATGAAAATTGATCTATAGTGGCCAAGCCAATCAGTGCTTGCCCGGGGTGAGGGGTGGGGGCAGGGGATTGACCGCAAAGGGGGCACAGGGAAACTCCGGGGTCCATACTTGGCTTGCGGTGGTCATTCCATGGGTTATCGTTGTCAAAAGGCATCTATTTGTACACTTAAAACGGGTATATTTTAGTATATGTAAATTATACATCAATAAAGTTAACTAAAAGAAGATGTATGGGTGGATTCTTGCTATATACGGCATAATCCAACCCATGGAACATTCTGGAGACGACGGTATGTGCTCTTCCCTCGCGGCTTGCAACTAGGGCACCAAGTGCCGTGCTAGCATGCGTGAGAGACACTGAACTCTGCAGTCACATAGATGAGGACACAAGGGGACACCTGTCAGGAAGTGCCCTCTCTCAGCAAGTGCAAGACAGTGTTAGCAACTCGTTGCTCTAAAGCTGAATCCAAGTTTTTAAGAATATACCTAATTATATGTCACCCTATCGTTCATGTGTCTGACCGAATCTGCTATTGCCACGTGGTGCCTCCAAACTCGGCGGCCCGAGTACAACAATTTTTTATTATTATTATTATTATTATTTATTATTATTATTATTTTACAGTTCTGTGAGTGGACTGGACTCAGCTGGGGGGGTTTTCACTCCGGATCTCTCATGCTGGGGTGTCAGCTGGGGCTTGATTCCTCTAAAGGCTTAATTAACCGAGCCAGACATCCAAGATGGCACACGCACACAACTGGCAATGCGTGTTGGCTGCTGGCTGGGAATTTCGCTGGGGCTTAGACTGGAGTGCCTTATATGTGGCCCTTCCATGTAGTTTGGGCTTTTCACAGCATGGTGGCTGGGTTCCAAGAGGGAGTATCCCCAAAGTGAGTGTTCTAGGAGGCCCAAGTGGGAGCTGCAAGACTTTCCGTGATCTCATCCTGAAAAAGCACACAGCATCATTTCCAACTTATTCTATCAGTCAAAGCAGTCGTAGGACCCACCTGGGTTCCAGGGGGTGGAGAAACAGACCCCGCCACTTGACGGGGGGGGGGGGGGGGCGTGGCAGGCCACACTGAAGACAACTATGGGGGATGTTGTTGTAGCCATCTTTTGAAAATGCAACCCATCCCAACTATCTAGACTTTAAGAAAAAAATGTTTATTTATTAATTCTGAGAGAGCGAGAGAGTGCGCGCGAACGTGTGATTGAGCCAGAGAGGGGCAGAGAGGGCGGGAGGGAGAGAATCCCAAGCAGGCTCCATGCTATCAGTGCAGAGCCCGACACGGGGCTGAAACTCATGAGCAGTGAGATCATGACATGAGATGAAATCAAGAGGCAGACCTTAACGGACTGAGACACCCAGGCGTCCCTCCAATACAGGCTTTTAAATTGGGCTCCAACAGGCTGACTAAGGACAAAGGTTTGAGAGAGGCAAGATGACATTGGTGGTCAGCCCAGTGGGACACGGGGCCTTGTTATATACGCTCAGCAGTATTAGGCATTCCAGATGTTTGTGTCCCCAAATAGCTGTTTACTTTTCTTCTGCAGCCCTTAGAACACTTAGTAGTATCTTTCTCACTCCAGGGCTCCCCTTTGATATTAGCCCTCACCCTTCCCTCAGGATCAACTTGATCCAAAAGATATTGGGCCACACCTGACTCTACATTCTCAACTCCAGCGTTTCAATCTCCACTAACTTCCCTCCAGGCATTTACCATGTTTTGTAGAGCTAGGCTGCAATGCCTCATTTCACCAATAGGGAGCAACCTAACATTTGACTCAGGCCTGTATTTTGGGAGAGGGGGTGCAGGAGGAGGGTGGGAAGAACAAAAGGCAGCAGAGGAAGTATCTAACATATCCCCGTGTCTCAGCCTGAAATTTTCAAGTTTGAAATGTTAATTGTTCTTAAAATACCCTTTTTAATCAGGCTTTGAAGTCGGATAATCCTGCCTTCTCTCTCTTTTTTTTAATGTTTTATTTATTTTTGAGGGAGACAGACAGAGAGAGCACGCTTGAGTGGGGGAGTGACAGAGAGAGACGGAGACACAGAATCTGAAACAGGCTCCGGGCTCTGGGCTGTCAGCACAGAGACCGATGCAGGACTCGAAATCACAAACCATGAGATCGTGACCTGAGCTGATATCAAGAGCCAGATGCTTAACCAACTGAGCCACCCAGCTACTCCAGTCACTCTGTCAAGGGCACTCTATTAGGCCTTCAAAGAGGGTCGTGACAAGGAAGAAATCAAGTGACTACTTTCAAGGCATTACCTGATAACTTGAAAGACATCCACAAGACTGTCAAGCGTCTAATCAACTTAAACATGGCAACCGCAGGGGTGGGGCAGTTGAAGCCCTTGATTGCCCTATGGGGCGGGGGGAGAGGAGGGAGCAGTGGGGGGAAGGGGCAGAGTAGGAGAGCCAAAAAAAAAAAAAACTGGTTGTTGATGTCCACAGGATGTAGTCGGGCAAAATGTCGGAGGAAAATGGGGA
The DNA here is from genome assembly GCF_023721935.1 of Panthera uncia. Classification (NCBI taxonomy): domain Eukaryota; kingdom Metazoa; phylum Chordata; class Mammalia; order Carnivora; family Felidae; genus Panthera; species Panthera uncia. The sequence continues at coordinate 33,878,067 of NC_064817.1, read as the reverse complement.
AGACGAAAATATTTCTCAGGGGACAGCGTCTCAGGAAAAGACACCCTTGGCTTGAATGGAAGGTGCAGACCCTGATTTTGAGTCATGAAGATGTTAGTACCAACAGGAACCCCAGAGAGCATCCAGCCCCAAACTAATGACGGTCAGGGCCACCGTCAGTTAGACACATGCCTGGCCTAGAATGTGCCGCCCTGACTTCCATGTCAGGGCTCTCTCCAAGTGTTGAGCGAGGATGATGTAACACGAGGAAAGAAAACAGTTATTACTCAGAATTTCCAACTCAGTTTTGGCAACTCCCTGAGTGACCTTACGGAGGTTGCTTCTCTTCTCCGAGCCTCGTTTGCTTATCTTATCAAGCACTCACTGTATGCTTTGCTGTTCCTGATATTATATATGTTCATTCATTTCATTCCCATTACAATCCTACAAGGTAGGTATGATTATAACTCTCCCCATTTTACAGAGGAGCAAACGGAGGTAGAGGATAGTAACTTGGTTAAGGTCACACGGCTAGCAAGTGGCCGAGTCAGGTTCAAACTGGGGCCGTCTGGCTCCAAACCTGTGCTCGCGACCAGTAGGTAATCCCTCCTCTTCGCTGGCAGGGCTGGACTAAATGACCTCCGAGGTCGATTCCAGGGCTGATACGTTAAGGTTCTGCCCACCTGCTTCCTCTAGGACTGGTCGAGGAGAACCCAGAGTTAAATGTTCGTAGATGGCGACCGACAAGAGAGACAGAATATGCAACCAGTGCCTAAGAAAATCCTCCCCAAATGGCCACGTAGCCTTCTGCTTTTCGGCACGTTCTCTCAGTGGCTGCTTCCGTGCACAGAGGGTCTACTCTTCCAAATGTGATTTTTGAGCTGCAGCAGAAAGCGAGCAAAATAAAGACAGACTGGTCGGCCGAAGGCCCTCACGTTCTATTCCCCGGGTACAAAGTAAAATTAGCTAGCTGGTGGCCAGGGCTGGGAGATTTATTTTGGTCTGAAGTCAACCCACAGATTAACAATATTGGCAAGAACTAAACAGGAGGGGAAAATATTTTGGACAAGGCTGCATATGTTTGCAGATACATCATCCCCCTCTGCGCAGTGGCCACGGTTAAAGAGGATGGGAGTCGGGAGCAGGCCTCGTGGTCCCCTGTCTTGTGAATCGTCACTTTCTCCGGCATGACGCCAGCCCGTGCCCTCTGGGGGCAATTGCACCGTGTTCTGCAGGACAGAGGGAAGGTGCACAGGAGAGTACACTCCCCATCTGGTAGAAGACGGCCTTGCTCATCTTTTTGTCCCCCTTTCCTTCCAAGACCCACATTCCATTCTGAGGCTAATTCTCAGGCAACGGCTATTTCCGGATTCTCAAGGACTCGCCGAGGGTAGTGTCAGAAAAAATGATCCCAAATTAGAAATGGGCAAAAGACATTATTGGGTGTTCTTGCAAAGCTGGGCTGGGACCTCTGATTGATTTCCTTACTGACTAGGCTGTTTTCCAATCCCGTGGGGGCAGAGGCTGGTTAACTTTCAGATTTTGGGGGCGCCTGGGTGGCTCAGTCAGTTGAGCGTCCGGCTTCGGCTCAGGTCATGATCTCACAGCTTGTGGGTTCGAGCCCCGCGTCGGGCTCCGTGCTGACAGCTCAGAACCTGGAGCCTGCTTCGGATTCTGTGTCTCCCTCTTTCTCTGCCCCTGACCCACTCGCATTCTGTCTCTGTCTCTCTCAAAAATAAATAAACATTAAAAAAACATTTTTTTTAAGAACTTTCAGATTCTGGTCTGATAGAGATGCAAATAATTTTTTTTAAGTTTATTTATTTATTTTGAGAAAGAGAGAGAGAGAGAGAGAGAGAGAATCCCAAGCAGGCTCTGAGCTGTCAGCACAGAGCCCGACACAGGGCTCAACCCCGGGAACCATGAGATCATGACCTGAGCTGAAATCAACAGCCGGACGCTTAACCGACTGAGCCACCCAGGCTCCTCAGCAAATAATTTCTAACCTAGCTACCTCACCCTAACTTTTTTCTATTAAATTGCCTATAAATACGTAGCTCCTTACATTCTTGTTAGAACCGGTTTTAACATCGTAGAGGTTCCCTCATTAGTGAAGGAGTTAAATCAAATCTTCGACCTGTGGTCATTTTCTACGTGCAGGAGGGTCAAGTGTTTTAACCTTCTGAAAGTCCATTTTAACAAAGGAGTGTCTGCATCTGTGGACATGACATTTTTCTCTAGCCACCTCGTCCTCCCAACTCAAGCCTGTGGGCCAACGCTGCGTGCTCCTCAGTGGGCTCCACAAAGCCCCTTGACAGGAGGCGACCACCCGGGCCCCATCCACAGAGATGGGGCTGCAGAGGAGACCCTGGCGCCTAGCCCCGCTCACTCCACCCTCCACTGGAGCATGCTGATCCTTCAAGGAACAGCTGCAGGCAGGGAAAAGGATTCAGGTCAAACAAGAGTCACGAGCCTTCTAGATGGCTCGTGAGCGTGGGCCAAAGAAGTCATCAGTTTTTTTTTAGGAAGTTTGCTCGTCCATGAAACGGGAACAGTCATTTCTGCTCTGCGTATTTCACAGGGGGGGTTTCTTAAATTATTAATGTGCATATGAGTCACCTGGGAACCTTCTTCCAAATACAGAATGGCGGGGTGCAGGGGGGTGCCTGGGTGGCTCAGCCCACTAAGCGTCAGACTCTTGGTTTCAACTCAGGTCATGATCTCGAGGTTCGTGAGTTCAAGCCCCGAATCGGGTTCCGCACTGACAGCATGGAGCCTGCTTGGGATTCCCTGTCCCTCCCTCCCTCTTTCTCTGCCCCTCCCCTGCTCATGCGTGCGCACATGCTCTCTCTCGTCTCCCTCCCTCAAAATAAATAAAGAAACTTAAAAAATTAAAATTAAAAAAAATGCAGAATGGGCAGGTCTGGGGGACGGCCGAGGCTCTCTCCTTCTTTTTTTTTTTAATTTTTTTTTAATGTTTATTTATTTTTGAGACAGAGAGAGACAGAGCATGAATGGGGGAGGGGCAGAGAGAGAGGGAGACACAGGATCGGAAGCAGGCTCCAGGCTCTGAGCCATCAGCCCAGAGCCCGACGCAGGGCTCGAACTCACGGACCGCAAGATCGTGACCTGAGCTGAAGTCGGCCGCTCAACCGACTGAGCCACCCAGGCGCCCAGGCTCTCTCCTTCTTAACAGCCTCACAGGTAGGCCTTACTTTGAGCAGCGAGGCTCCGAGGCTGGTGTGAGAGCTGGCTCTTTGAAAACCACAGGGCACGGCATAGGTATGCCAAGGCCTCTGGGGACTTATGATTTACACTTAGGGCTCCACTGTCACAAGGCACGGGGCCACGGGCCCAAATAAATCCCAGGACCTGCCAGCTCCTGAACCCACAGCCCGGTGTGCACTTCAGGGTACCCTAAACCCGTTACACGCCCGATCTCCCTTAATCCCCCCAACTGGCCTGTGAGGAAAGAAACCGCTGTAATCCCGATTTTACCAAAGAGGAAACTGAGACCTACACCAGTCAGCACTGACTTTTGGAGCTGGGTCTGTGGCTCTCTAAGCACACTCCCCCCTCCCCCGCCCCCCCACCGCAACCTTGCAGGGCGAGGCTCCTTGGCCAGAGCCGCGGGGGGGGGGGGGGGGGGGGCTGTTTGAAAGGGAGAAGGGAGAACTTTCCTCCTTGCCCTCCTTACCACGTGGCCCCATCCATTGCCCTGGCATTCTCTGGATACTCCCTCCACCCCCTCCCTCCGCGTTGGTCAGAGAAAGTGAGTGAGAGATTTTCTACCAATTCCAGAGTAGACACATGTTCCCTGAGAACCTAAGGTTTGTGTAGCTTGGTTCTTAGCTCCGGAGGGGAATATGGAGAAATTCAAGGAACTAAAACAGATGCCTGCCCTCAGGGAGGTTACAATCCACTGAGAGTGATCTCTTGTATACATTACTGCAATACAAATTCAAATTGTCCCTGCCTTTTGTTGTGGGAGCCTCTGGTTCCTCTGGGCAGGACCCCTGTTTATCAGCAGACCTTGTGGTCTGTGAAGATAACCCTTCTGAACTTTTTTTTTTTTAATGGCCTGGGAGCTGGGAAGGACAAGGCAGGTGGCAGGTGGGGGGAGGAGGGCGACTTGTGAGCGGCAATTATAGTCTGTTTCACTTGACAGTGTGTGCTCCCAGGGACCCAGAGACTGGGTGCTCCTTTGCCAAATGTAAATATCAAACCAATAAATGCTAATGTAGCATGAAAAAGTGCTGATTTGGGAGAAAGTTCCAATTATTTAGAGAGCTTGTCTCAGAAAGGGGAGCTGGGGAAGGAATTAAGGGGGTGGAATTCGTAGCTCCCTTCTGGGTCCTGGTACTACCCTGGCCACCAGGTTCCAGGAAGAGGGAACCAGCAAAGAGAGACTTGGCGGGGTGGGGGCAAGGAGGGGACAACAAACGAGGCAGAACCAGGAAAGGAGGTCAAGTTTCTGAACATCTGGCACCAGAACAGGGAGAGAGCAAAAGGCCCTATTATCAAGATCTCTGTGAACTTGACACGGGCCTCGATGCATGTGCCTTTGCCCAAGATCATTGTCACCCTGATGCGTTTCCTGAATGTGGCCCCAGCCTCCATCAACCTGCCTCAGGGAGCCCTTTCTGACTGATGGCTCTGATCTCTCTGTCCCCCGCCCCCCTGTTCCCCCCACCCGCAAAACTTAGAACCGCGTGCAGCCTCACCCAAACCTGCCACGCACACACCTCCCAGAGACCCCGGAGGAGGTCTGCAAATCCTTGTGAACTTGACTCAAGGTAAGTGGCCGTTCAGGAGGCTGGGAGATACAGGAAGCCGGGAAGGGAACCGGGAGAAAAGGCTTGACTGAAGTTAGGAGGACTGGGTCCCAGGCCTGGCTCTGCCTCCTCCTTGACCTCACAAAGACACCACGCCTTTCTGAGCCTGGAGGCCTCGGTCGCTCCCTTGGTAGAATGGGAATAATCGTTCCCACGGGGACAATTAAATGAGACAAAGATATTGGTGCAAGTGCTCGGTAACCTGCAAATCCAGACGGTCACTGGGGCGTGTTTCTCAGCAGAGGAGTTTGCCTGGGAGACGAAGAACAGCGCGGCCCTCGCCCCAGACAGGCTGTAGCCAGACCCCCTGTGAGAATGACATCATGGCCCAAGCTTTGCCAGGCCCCAGGCTTTCCGGGTTCTCTTCCGGGCCCCGGAGACCCTGAGCAAACACCTTCAGCCTCCTTACGGCATTGCTGCCTCCCAACATTCGGAGAGAAAGAACTTTCTGAGAGAAAACTACTCATCCATCATCCTCCCTCCTCCCCCCTAATCCAATCGGGTCTCTCTAATCCAGTCACATTTATCCGTGAATCTTTCTCAGACCTGCCTGTCTCCTTCCCGTACACCCCCTTCCCAGGGCTGCGGCCTTGCTTGAGATCCTTGTGACGTGTGCTCAGACCTTTACGAGTCTTCCTGCTTTGTTCTCTCTGCCGAGTTCCCTCTTCGTCCTCACAGCTGCTTCAATTACGCCCCTGCCCTGAGATTTGGCTTGAACCCTGTGTTCTGGCCTCATCTGGTCCTGGGCTCACAGCCCAGCCCCCCTGCTCAGAGGCCCCAGAACCTGCGCCACACCTTTCCACCTCAGGGCCTTTGCACTTGGCTATTTAGCCAGAACGGCAACATTGACTTGTCCTCCTTGGCCCGCCGGGAACGCAGGACGTGATCTCCTTCCCGTCTCAGGGCCTGCCCAGCTCTTCGCCCTGTGGGACAGTTATTTGGGTTTCCATGAATGTGAACTCCCTTAGCATGAACTCAGAAGCCCAAGGTCAAGGTCTGAAAGGAGAATTTCTAGCAAGGAGGAACAGCTGGGGCCTGAGCCTTAGCAGCTGTCTCTCCCTGAGACTTTTCTTTCCACAGCCTTTGGGATCCTCCTCAAAACCTCGAGCCCACTGTCAACAGAGGTGCAGAAGGCAAAAAACCTTGCGGAAGAATGTAAAGGGACTGGGGCCGAAGACTGTTCTGTGCTGGGCACAAGGCCGGGCTCCGGAGATATAGCAGGGACCAAGACAGACCCAGATTCTGCCCTCCCAGAGAAACCTGTTCTAGGGGAGGCCAGCCATGCCATGAGGACACTCAGGGAGCCCTGGGGAAGAAAGAAGTAAGACCCTTGCCAGCCGCGTGTATGACCCAGCTTGGAAGTGAGCCTTCTGACGACTGCAAACTCTCCGGAGATCCCCAGCCACAGGGCCCAGCCAAGGGCCCCATTCCTGAGCCAGAGAAACCAGGAGAGGGAAAGAAATTCCTTCTTCTTCTTTTTTTTTAATGTTTATTTATTTTTGAGAGAGAGAGAGGGAGGGGGAGAACGTGTGCACAATTGGAGGAGGGGCAGGGAGGGGGGCAGAGGATCCGAAGCGGGCTCTGTGCTGACCGCAGCGAGCCTGATGTGGGGCTCGAACTTGTGAACCGCGAGATCGTGACTTGAACAGAAGTTGGATGCTCAACCCACGGAGGCACCCGGGCGCCCCGAAAGAAATTGCTTGTTTTAAGCCACTAAGTTCGGGGGTGATTTGTGACCTAGCAATATACAACGTGCTGTGCCACAGATGACTGACCTCAGGTTGGATAAGGGGGGAGGAAATCAATACGAGATCATTCTAGCAGCTCCCATCTGTTGGATAAATACCCACTGTGTGCCAGGCATCCCGCTACAAGTCTGCACACCTTACGTGACCTGCTCCCCACAGTGAGCCCGACGCGGGGCCTGTGTAGAGATGAGGGGCAGAAATGTTAAGCCTCTGTCCAACACCCCACAGGACGCGGTAGAGCTCTCTCTGGCCCCACACTCTGGGACCCTTTCCTGGGTTCATCTCTTCCCCCTCGGGTGCCACACAGCTTGGACTTGGGCCAGTGACCTATGCTTAGGAAGGGCGCAGACGGCGTCTAAGAGAGATGCCTCTGTGCGGCGCCCTGGGCCCCAATTCCCACCCGTCGCAGACAAAAGCCTTAGGAAACTGGTGCGCGTAGCCCATTGTATTTTCCCAGAACGGTTGTAACAATATCACCCGTCCCACGTGCTCCTCTGCAATGTGACATTGACACTCCCCATGGAGAGACTGGGTCTGTGTCCCCTCCCCTTGAATCTGGGCAGCCTTGCGACTGCTTCCATCAATAAGGCACAGAGGTGTGATGACAGGTGTCTCCCAAGGCTGAGTCATAAAAGCCCGCGCAGCTCCTACCTCGTTTGCTAGAACAATCCCACCTGAAGCCCTGAGCCACCATGCCAGAGGTCTCATTAATGCTGAGGCCACTGGCTGTGAGTAAGCCCAAGCTACCTGGAGAGGCCACCCGAAGTTCCAAGACTCTGCGTTCTCCCGGCCCAGCACCAAACATGACAGTGACTGACCCCACCGATGGCCCCGCCCCCAACTATCATCGCCGGGCTTCGAGTCTTTCCGGCTGAGGCCCCAGACACTGCGGAGCACAGACAAGCCATCCCCTACCGTGCCCTGTCTAAATTCCCGACCCATCAAGTCTATGGGCATAATAAGAGGGTTGTTTGAAGTCACCGAAAAAAGGTGGGTGAAAGGCAGGGTCGGCTGGCGGGTTCCCCCTTCCCCGACGTATGCAGACTTGCCCCAGTTGTGTTTCAGATGCGAAACCGAGGAACCTCTGCACCCTCCCCCGCTTATACCACTGCCCCCCACTTACCACGGAGAACTGAAAGCACATCATTCCCTCTTCCCGTGATCCTCGCCCCCCGGATATCGCCTCCCTTGCATGGCCACCGCCCACCCGGAATAAGGCTGGCCTGTGCGACCGGTAGGGTATTGTGAAAATGACGAAGCGAGACTCCCAAGGGTAGGTCATAAGAGACGTCGTGCGTTCTGCTGGGTTCTCTTCTGAATTCCTCTCTTGGTGGGGTGGGGGGAGCTACACGGAGGGGCCCACGTGGCAAGGAACCAAGGACATTGGCAACAGCCAACAGCATTTCACCAATCACTTGACCACCCAGGTTAGCTGTTCCCCCATTCCGGACCCTCAGCAACTGTGAAATAATGTGTTTCTTGTTTCAAGCCCCTGCGTTTTGGGGTAATCCGTTGTTCCCTGGCCCTATGTTGTTGGTGGGTTTTTTTAATGTTTATTTTCTATCTGAGAGAGAGAGAGACAGAGTACGAGTGGGGGAGGGGCAGAGAAAGAGAGGGAGACGCAGAATCCGAAGCAGGCTCCAGGCTCCAAGCTGTCAGCCCAGAGCCCGATGCGGGGCTCGAACTCACGGACCGGGAGATCTTGACCTGAGCCGAAGTTGGCACTTAACCGACTGAGCCCCCCGGGCACCGCCCCTCCCTCCAACCTCCCTATGTGAAATAATACTGGGACCGGGCATACTTTCCTGTCCCCATGTTCGAATAATACTGAGAACACACAAAAAATGACTTAGCTATTTGCCCTAAGAAATCCTTGCTCCTGGAAGATAAGACTGAACCAAGTAAAATTACTTGTTATCAAGCACAATAGCTACCCATCAAGACTCAACTACAAGATCTTTGCCTGCCTTGCGATCCCAAACTATTTTGTCATCAAGTCTCCCTAACCCCGGTTTCTTGCTTTGAAGACCCAAGTTCAACATCACCCAGTCCAGTCTCTGTAATGGTGTAAATACCCTTCCCCACGTCCCCGCTTGGAGTCATTACTAACATTCCGCCACGGGGTACCATCCCTTACTGAGGTAGGTCTAAAAAACTTAGCTTTGCTTGTCTGAGGACTTTTTCTGACCGTCTTTTTAGGGAGTTGCCAAACTGGGGCATCCGCTCTTGGGTCTTGGTTGATATCTGTCCCTGTGCTTCCAATATGGTAGCCGCTAACCACACGTGACTATTTCAATTACATAAAATTGAGGGGCGCCTGGGTGGCTCAGTCGGTTGAGCGTCCAACTTCAGCTCAGGTCACAATCTCACGGTTCGTGAGTTCGAGCCCCCGCGTCGGGCTTTTCGCTGATAGCAGGGAGCCTGCTTCGATTCTCTGTCCCTCTCTCTCTCTGCCCCTCCCCCGCCCCCAAATAAATACTCAGGCTCTCAAAAATAAATAAACATTAAAAAGCTAAAACTACAGAAACAGAAATAAATAGATAGATAGATAAAGTAATTACATAAATTTGAGTAATATTTAAACTTTACTTCCTCAGTCACACTGGTGACATTTCAAGCACTCAACAGCCACCCGGACAGCACAGATAGAGAACATTTCCATCCTCACAGGACGTTCTACTGGACAGAACAGCTCCAAGGGAAAGTGGATCATTTGCTTCGGAGGATGGCTACCACTGAGAAAACTCACAGAAGCAGATGAGTTGGGGGGGGGGGGGGGGGGGGGGTGCCAAAAAGGGGGGGGGGGCCGCTTCCCAGGGCAAAGCAGATCGCCAGGCGGGCTCCTTATGGGCTCGACAACTGCCCACATCGGGCCGCAGGCATAGCTCAGCCAGGCAGGTCCCTCTGTGGGCCGCGGGAAACCAGCAAGCTTTAGACCCACAGTGCACACAGGCACGCTGAGTTGTGGGACGTGCGTGAGTTCTGCAAAGCATTCCGGGCTCAGCTGGGAGGAAAAACAATCTCCAATGCACACACGGCCTCCCTCATCGACCCGCCGGCCTGCGGCAGGCCTTGTTTTCTTGCTTCAGGTCCGACGGCGGCCTGCGGGGCCCTCAGAGCCTCCTAGCCAAGTCCCCTGCATCCTTCTTATTCTCCAGGTCAGGGACCCGAGAAGAAGTTTCAGAAGAAACAACGGCCTCGGCCGTGGCCGTCGCGGAAGGACAACTGGGCGAAAGGGCAATTTAGAGATTAATCAGACCCGCAGACTTATTTTACCTTTTCTTTTTTTGGCTTTGAGAATCTCGATTCCTTCCATGGTAACTCCTCCTGGCTGGGGAATGTCACTTAAAATAATTCTGTCTTTGAAACCGTGGGAAAAAGTCACCTCCAACCAGGTCCTCGCCATGCAAATCAAGGACATTTCAAACTGCTGGCAATCTGCTCGGGGACTTCAAAGGTGTCCAGGTCCAATTACACTTCATTCGGGGTGTGAACTGAGGAGTCTGGGGGAGGTGGCCCGGGTGGAACGTGTCAGGGTTGATGCTGTGGTAATGAACCCAGGCCTTTCTTCCTGGGAGCCCGGCTGCCGACAAGTGGGCTATTTCCTGAAGGGCAGAGATGCGCCGTGTCCCCCACCAGGTGCAGGAAGCGGGGTAGGGACAGAGTTGCCATTAAAAAAAAAAAAAAATCATTTTATTTCTCTCCCACTTTTCAAAATCAAACGGTGATGGCAATTTTAAAAGGCGGGGGTGCTCCAGCCTGGGTCAATATTTCAATCTTGCCCTGTTCTAGAAATAGCCATGCTGTGGGTGTCTCGTGATTTGATTGAATTGGGGTCTGGGAAGGGACTCTCATGTCACGTATGGCTGCGTCTAGATGGGTGCTGGCAGAGGGCTGACAGGGAAGGACACCCTTGGCATTCATTCCTGAACGCTTCAAAAAAAAATTTTTTTTTTTTCTTAATTTTGGTTTTGCTCGGTAGGTACCATGGAACTGACTGGCTGTTACTAGTTTTAGAAACTCAGCCCTCTGTGGGCAAAGCTGATGGCTTAAGGGCATTGAAATATGATTTGCTCAAGCTCTTCTAGCCCAAAAAATCCCCTCGAAAAGACACGGTATATTCAGAAATCTCAGCCAAGACTGCCGGGTACATTCCTAGCGGGATGTGTGACGGCAATAAATCTGGGGTAAGTGGGAGAGATGAGATCAAAAGCTGGTCTCTCCCACTCGCTAGGACGCTTATGCAATTCATTATTTTATGCCCTTCGTTCTTTTTTTCACACGCAGATACCCTGAGAAAGGTAACACATCCAATTACTAACACCTTAGTGCCAATGCATTCATCAGAAACAGTACAGACGCTGAAGTCACACCCCCAGAGATAGGGTTTCCTAGGGTGGAACCCCTAACAGCAATATTGGTTTTTAAAGCCCCCCCAGGCGATGGCCATATACAGCCAAACTGAGCACCTCTGGGATTGAAGATCCAGACTGAAGGAAGAGAGACGGGCGAAGACAGCGAGGGAGGGAGTGGGAGAAATGAGAGAAGAAAACATAGTCCCTCTAACAGAAGACCTGGGTTCGAGTCCCAGCACCTCACTTGCTGGACGCATGACCTTGGTAGTTACTTAGACCCTCTGAACGTCATTTTCTTCATCTGATACATGGGGATAATAAGCTGAATGAAACAGTGGCTCTAGGTCAAGCATCCGACTCTTGATTTCGGGTCAGGTCACGATCTCGCGGTCCGTGAGTTCGAGCTCCACGTCGGGCTCTGTGCTGACCGCTCAGAGCTTGGAACCTGCTTCGGGTTCTGTGTCTCCCTCTCTCTCTCTGCCCCTCCCCTGCTCATGCTCTGTCTCTCTCTGTCTCAAAAATAAATAAACATTAAAAAAAAATTTTTTTTAAGATTCTCTCTCTTTCTCTGTAGGGGGTGGAGGTGGGGGGTGGGGAGCGCCTGAGTGGCTCAGTCAGTTAAGCATCTGACTTCAGCTCAGGTCACGATCTCCCAGTTGGAAAGTTCGAGCACCACACCGGGCTTCGCGCTGAAGGTTCGGAGCCTGCCTGGGATTCTCTCTCTCACCCTCTCCCTCTGCCCCTCCCCCACTTGCACACATGCGTCCTTTCTCTCTCAAATAAGCTAAGTAAGTAAATAAACAAATAAAACAGTGCTCTCAAACTTGGACTTGAAAGAGCATCAGAATTAGCTGGAGGGCTTGCTACAAATAGATTCCCAAGCCGCCCCCCACTCCCAAAGATTCTGACTCAGTGGATCCAAGGTGAGCTCTGCGAATTCACATTTCTAGTAAGTTCCCAGGTGATACCGATACTGCTGGCTCTGGACCACACTTGGCAATCCACTGATATCAGGCAACTGAGCTGGCCATTATTAGTTCACAAATTTAACCCGAGACCAGGCTTGAAACCAAAGGTAACACCCCATTCTCTCCTGAAAGGGCTTAAGAGCCAAATAAGAGGTGAATTGCCCGCAAACATGCACATTGTTTTAGCAGAGATGCAGCCGACATTCCAACCTGAGGCCTGAAGCCACCAGTGGTCCATCATGGAGAAGACTGTTCTGGAAGAATTGTGCAAGGCCACAGAGAGCCCACATTCTAACAACACCCTCCCTGCTAAAAAAAAAAACAAACAAAACAACAACAACAAAAAAACAACCTTTCTCGCGATATGCCGTTGTAAAGAGGTCTGGTCTTTCTTTCTTTTTTTAGTTTATTTATTTATTTTGAGAGAGAGAGCGTGCACACAGGCATGCAAGTGCAGGAGGGGCAGAGAGAGAGGGAGAGAGAGAATTCCAAAAGGGGCTCCGCATCATCAACATAGAGCCTGAGGCAGGGCTCAAACTCACGAACTGTGAGATCATGACCTCAGCCAAGATCAAGAGTCAGATGCTTAACCAACTGAGCCATCCAGGCGCCCCCTGGCTTGGTCTTTCTGGAGCCCACTGGTTGGGGCACAGTCAGCAAAAGGAGGTATAACTGATTCAAGCCTGCCGTGCTCCCTGAGGGCACGAGCCTCCTAGCCTTCTGGAACACAAGTCACACCATGTAAACATTGAGTCAGGGGACACATTTCCTCTTTAAGATGCTCGATGGCTTTCGGGGGCCGGAAGAAGGACTGGGGTGGGGTAGGGAGGCTTCTACCTTAGCTGACTTTCAGAGCAGAGCTGGCCAAGGTCAGGCTTCGAAGTTGGAAAGATCGTCCCCCATGGGTTCCTTCCATTCTGGCCACCCACCTCTGCTTTTCTTGTCCCAGAGCCCAGCCTCTTTGTATCTCCAGTCTGGATTTTGCTGCCTCTCTCTGGCCCAGACTTTCCCTACTTCTTCCTACCGGGAGATCACCAGTTCAAACTTCCAAGGTGTCAGCGGCAAGAAGATAAAAGAACCCAGTCTTCACATATTTGGGGGTGGTGGGGTGAGGCGCTACCCGTGAACCTTAGCATTCTCCGTGGGGACTAACAAATGGTGGTGGTCTGGCACAGGGATTTGCGGGGGACGCTGCAAGTTGCAGAGGAGTCTCCAGGATCAACATAAAAGCCAGAGCACGTCAGGTCAGCGCCGGAAGGAGACCCTCCATCAAGAAAAGGGAAACTGAGCCAAGAAATTGAAACTCTGCCCACACGGGCTACCTTGTTCCCTTGACATCTCTCACCGGCAGACCCCCAGTCACTGATTAACTAGGCACGAAGAGCCTGAGATACACCAGATACGCTAGGACCTCACATGCATCTGACCATGGCCGGACACATTCCCTGCTCGCTGGACCCTACACCCTGGGCCCACCACACCCCCAGTCTGGGCCCCTTATGATGTCACCTCCCAACATGGTGCCAGTTTGAGAGTACCTGCTTCCCTGGGCTCCGGGCTTTGGGGTTTCAAACTATCACAACCTGAAGCTATTATTTAAAAATTCATCTTATTTATTTGTTAATTGAGTCATCCGTTTAAATGTTATAAGTCCCATAGGGCAGTCACTGGCAGCCTTGTTCACCGTTAAAGCACCAGTCCTAACCTATTGGTTGGAATATCTTGATTGCCTGTATGAGTGGATAAGTGAGCGGGTAGATAGATGCAAGGACGGACGGACGGATGGATGGATGGATGAGCGGATGGATGGAAAAATGGATGCATGGAAGGACAGAGGGATGGATGGAAAGAAAGATGGATGCATGCATTAAAAAAAAATTAAAAAGAGGGGCGCCTGGGTGGCTCAGTCGGTTGAGTGTCCGACTTCAGCTCAGGTCATGATCTCATGGTTCGTGGGTTTGAGCCCCGCGTCGGGCTCTGTACTGACAGCTCAGAGCCTGGAGCCTGCTTCGGAATCTGTGTCTCCCTCTCTCTCTTCCCTTCCCCCACTCGTGCTCTGTCTCTCTCAAAAATGTAAATAAACATTTAAAAAAATTTTTAAAGGAAGGGAGGAAGGGAGGGAGGGAGGAAGGAAGAAAGAAAGGAAGGAAGGAGGGAAGGAAAGGGGGACAGGTGGATAGAAGGAAGGACGGATGGATGGATGGTGGGTGGATACGTGGGTGGGTGGACTGGCTTTCATGTTACCAAGGTACTTCTCCTGTACACGTCATAACACCTACATCAACAGTTCTCAAGCCATTAGTTCTTGGGACCCCTCTTTTATTTATTATCGAGGACGCCCAAAAGCTTTTGTTTACATTGACCATATCCATCAACATTCCCCACATTAAAAATGAAAACTGAGAAGTTTAGACTATTTATGAATTTATATAAAAGGAACAATAATGAACCTATCGTATGCGAGGCAAGCAGCCTCTGAGGTGATGCCAAATGACCCGTGCCTTCCGTCGCCCATGCCCTTGAGTCATCCCTTCCCTTTGAACGTGATCACCTCCGCAGTCAGATAATAAAAGGACCGCGGTACCCACTTTCACTTTCGCTGGGGGAAGCCAGGTGCCACATCACCAGGCGGCCCTGTGGAGAGGCCCACGCGGCAAGGAACTGAGGCACACGAGTGAGCTTGAAGGTGGAGGGCTTCCCTTCCCTGGGTGACCTTGGAGCTGACCGAAGCCCTGGACCACAGCTTGATCGAAAGACCCTGAGCCAGAACCACCCGGCTAAGCCAGCTGCTCCCAGATTCCGGACCTGCAGAAATGGGGAGAAAAGAAATGTCTGTTGTTTTCAGCCACTAAGTTTGGGGGTAATTTGTTATACAGCAACAGGTAACTAACACGTGAACATCAACAGCACAAGTTAATGAAGACAGAGCTAGCCTCTGAAACTAACAAAAACAACAAACATTTACAGGGTGACGCGGCATTGTCTTACATTTTTGCAAACCTCTTTAATCCCTGGCTCAACAAGAAGACAGCTGCTTTCTTGTAGCTGCTTCGGCATCTAATCTGTTGTGATACGTGGTTTTGGTGGCCGTAGATGAAGAAAATCCAGCCTCATGGAGTTTTGTGACTGTCTCAGGGAGACGATCTGAAAAGGTCTCAGGGAACTGCTGACCTGGACAATCATGATCCCAAAGGATTCCAGCTCGAGGGCCCTCACCCCCAACCTTGGTTCCCTGTTTAGGACATGTGCCAGCTTCTCCAGGTGCTGGGGTGACCATGGTAATTGACATCACCCAGGCAGTCTTGTCACCTGCCGGAAGGGGTATAAGGCTGTCTTCCGAGGCCTAACGGCAGAAGACACTGATGAACAAATCTCCAGTCTTGACTGTGTCGTCATGCCCAAGATGTCACACAGAAGGGAAAGGACGCCCCACTTCTGAGAGCTGAGCTTCAGGCTGAGGCATCCGGGGCAGGGGGGCAGCAAGAAGGGGGTAGTTCTGCACAGTGAGGGCTTCTGGAGACCGGTTTGCTGGGTTCTCGGGGATTTCCCCCTCTCCACCCCTGTCCTGCACACCTCACACCCCCCTGGCCCAGCCCCCCCCCCCCCCCCGCAGTTTAGGGCCTGTTTTCAGCGGGAGCCGGTCTAATTTTTGCTGCCTAGCTGGTCAGAGAAATGCGCGCAGCTGTAGCAAAGAATAAAAATAGCCTCCTCCGTGACCAGTTTCTTCCCACTTCCCTTTCTCTCCATGCGCGCCTCTCTCTCTGTCCCCACCTTCTGTGGAAGCAGGAAGGTCCCTGGAGGGTGTGATCATCACTGAGATACGCCAGGTGCCCGAGTGTGCTTCCCAAGCAGCACATGTTCCCGGTTCTATTTTGCTGTGGCCCCTGCAGGCTGGCACAGGCTTCCCAGGGGACAGGGCATTGTCAGATGGGTCCCTACGGGCCCAGCGTC
Source organism: Panthera uncia (assembly GCF_023721935.1). Lineage (NCBI taxonomy): Eukaryota > Metazoa > Chordata > Mammalia > Carnivora > Felidae > Panthera > Panthera uncia. The sequence continues at coordinate 33,862,231 of NC_064817.1, read as the reverse complement.
GGTGCACCTCGCTGGGCAGCCTCGCTCTCCCGCAAGCAAGTGCGGCACGCATTGGCGCGTGGAGTGCCCGCCGGCGATCTGATCTGGGGTGCCCAGCCTCGCCCGGAGCCAGCCAAAGGCCTGCCCGCGAGCGTTCTGGATCTTCCGGCACCTTAGAGGTTAACCGAGAAACCTCAAGCTGGAAGGAAAACCGGCCCGGTGCTATGCGCGGAGGCTCCAGGCGGTGTCCCCAGCGTCCAGGGCTTCCTCCGCGCGGGGTGACTGCGCGTCCCAGAGGCGCCCCCGGCCGAAGATGGAATCCGAAAATGGGCATCGGACTTTCTAGTTTAGAAGCAGGAGCAAAGACTCACACCGGCAGCAGCTCAACTCTCCAACCCCAAGGGCTGGCCCGCCTTGGGTGAGGGAGCGTTTCTAAAACTGTCTACACCCCGCACCACTGGCGAGAGTCAGGGATACGGCCCGGACACGCCCAGCCTCTCTTTCCCCCCTGAGCCTGTAGGACCTAATGGGGAGAGAGGACAGGCCACCCCTCCCATCTCAGGGGTGGCTTGTGGGGTCCAAGCCCGTTCGCCTCTCTGTACTGCCATTTGGAAGCAGAGTAAACCACTCCAGCAAAGCCCAGCGAACTTGTCCAAACCACACGAAAGTTCAAACCACACAAACGTTGGCTGCAACCGGGCTTGGAGCGCAGGGCTGGCTTTATCTGTCCCCCGAGGGCTGCACCCTGCCTCGCAATTGATTAGGGCTCCTGAAAACCACTGAAAGAGTTTATCTCGCCCACTCAGCCTCAAGCCCCCTGATGGGCTGGAGCGGGGCCTGGATTGTTCTGGCAGCCAAGCCCGGCCGGCTTCCACCCAGCTCCAGAGCCCCCCGGGGCCACCTGCCTGGCCCCTGCCACCACAGGCGCTCCACGCATTGTGGAAGGAAATAGGATGAAGGAAAAGCAAGAGAGTGAGGGGTTCGGATCTCTGAGGGGGAAAAGCAATGTGTTCACTGAACACAGTAGGGGGGTCTGCAAGAAACACCCCCCCCTTACTTTTGTGCCCTTTCCCCTAGTTCCCTCTTCCTCTCCTCCCTCAGTACCCAGGGCCCTTATGCTGCGGTTGCCCAGTCTCCCCAACCTCAGCCTCTGGGCCCCCTGTATTTTTTTTTAAGTTTTATTTGTTTATTTTTAAAGTTTATTTATTTTCAGGCGGGGGGGGGGAGGGGCAGAGAGAGAGAGGGAGGGAGACCAAGCAGGTTCCACGCTGTCAGCACGGAGCCCAACGTGGGGCTCGAACCCACGAACTGTGAGATCATGACCTGAGTTGAAGTCAGAGGCTTAACCAACTGGGCCACCCAGGCGCCCCTGGGCGCCCCTGTACTTTGAACTTCTTCCCAAGCAACGCCAAAGAATCTACATTCTGTCAGTTCTTTTCTCTAGAAAGTCTTCCACTGGTGGGGCCAAGGCCATGACCATGAGAATGTGAGATCCTTCACACCTGATGGGAGGTGATGGGATGGTTTGTAAATACAAAGATTTAACGGGGGGGGGGGGCGGGGAGGGAGGAATTAAAGTGAGCTTGACCACAAACCAGTGGAGTTAATCGGGGAGCCCAGGCACCTACCTGTAGGGGAGAATCCGGGGGTAGCTGGCCTCGCAGGCTCACACCAGAAAGCCTGCCACCTTTCCCAGCTGCCTCTGGGGTCAATCATCGCTCTAACGGAGGACAGAGGGGCAGAATTCCCCCTGAATGCGCAGGAGAACCCTTGTGGCCTCCCAAAGCAGGCAATCCCCCCAAATTACCCAAATTCTTTCAGATTGCCCTGTGCCCAGTAGCTCTAGGTAAAAGAACCCACCGGGAGCACATAAACTTTAGTCTCCCCTGACAAGAGGGAGACCCTTCCTTGCAAAATACCTAACCCACATAATGGGCTTTTCAGTGTACAAAGCTGGGTAGCATCCACCGTCTCCTGGCATTTCAAGAACGGCGGGAGTGATGGGGGTGTTACCTCTATAGCAGTCAGGATTCCGTGGCAGGAAACAGAAAACCTCTCCAGCTATTTTAAGCAAGAAGAGATTTAATACAGGAAATCAGGTGCTTACAAAATCACCGGAAGGGCCAGCGGAGCCGGCTCTGGGCTCCCATCACACCGCTGAGCTGTGCCACCGAGACTGCTGCCATTGCTGTCACCAACCGGAAGGTGGGGAGGGAGGGGACCACCCACAGAGATGTTGATTTCAAGAGCACATCGTGTAGCTGCCTTCCAGGCTTGGGGAGCTGAGGCCACCACAACATCTCTTAACACCCACAAAGCTGGTGGCCAACGAACACTAGAATGCTGTCACACAACACGCACACACGCGCATACACACATACACACGATCAACACACGCTCGGTGTCTTCAGCAGCAACAGCCAGAGCGGCGAGAAAGTAGTCTCTGCCTCGCTGCTGCCTTCCTAGCCTTACGCAAGTGAATCTAATTCGTGAAATGTTTTAAAATATGTTTTTAGGGGCGCCTGGGTGGCGCAGTCGGTTAAGCGTCCGACTTCAGCCAGGTCACGATCTCGCGGTCCGTGAGTTCGAGCCCCGCGTCAGGCTCTGGGCTGATGGCTCGGAGCCTGGAGCCTGTTTCCGATTCTGTGTCTCCCTCTCTCTCTCTGCCCCTCCCCCGTTCATGCTATGTCTCTCTCTGTCCCAAAAATAAATAAAAAACGTTGAAAAAAAAATTTTAAAATATGTTTTTAACGTTTGTTTAGTTTTGAGAGCAAGTGTGAGCGGGGGAGGGGCAGAGAGAGAGAAGGGGACAGAGGATCCGAAGCCGGCTCCAGGGTCTGCGCTGACATCACAGACCCCGACAGGGGGCTCGACTTCACGAACCGCGAGATCATGACCTGAGCCAAGGTCGGATGCTCAACAAACTGAGCCGCCCCGGCGCCCTTAACTGGGGAAATGTAATTCTTATCCACAGCTCCAGCTGCGGGGGTGTCTGGGAGCTGCAGTTTTGAGCCCTCCCGCCTCTGCAGGACATGACGGTACCATGGGACCAGGCTGGAATGGAGGCTGGGCGCCTACCACCTCGTCCCCATTTGGCAGATAAGGAACAAAGGGTCAGAGAAGTTAAGGAACCTGTGCGAGGTCATCTGGCTGTTTACCCCCATCTCTCTGACCCCACAACCTGCACTCTCGTCTGTTGCAGGGGCGCCAATGGCCCCATTCCATTTGTGGCTTTGGCAGTCGTGGTGCATCTTTCGGCCGCAGAGCCCAGAGTGCAGCAGAGGTTACTTGCACACCTTCTGCTTCCTCGAGAGCTGAATAGCAGCCGGTCAAGGGCTAACAGGGACCCCAAGATAGAGAACAGCTCGTCTGAGGTCGGCAGGCAGAGGGAACTCAGAATCGAACCCGGGGTTCCTGACCACTGTCACATAAGGTGTCCTTAAACACACACACACACACACACACACACACACACTTCCATTACCATCTGGAGGACCGGAAGATAAAAGATACACTCAGGCTGTTCCCGGAGGCATGCAATTCTCTAGCGCTCGCTGGGGACAGCTGCCCTACATTTTTCCAGGTGAGGTAGGTACATGGCTGACCAGCGTCCAGTCCCCACAACCGCATTGATGACATTCTCCATCCTCCTGGTCGCCTCTCCCCAGAGAAGTTAAAAAATGCCCAATAGTCACTTTCCTCGGCTGCCTTCGTTGCCCTGAGCGGGCTCCTGACGTAGGCTCAACTGATCAGGGGCTCCCATCAAAGACTCAGGCAGGGGCTGGTGATGCAGAGATGTAGGGAGCCCGGAGGTCCATTCTGGTGGAGGGTGGCAGTCACCGTGGCGATGACATTCCATTTCTGGGATGACGGGAACCGTATCCACGTCCACAGGTGGCAGTGTTAGCTGGGGCGGCCCCGGACTTGGCAGTGGGGTTGTCATTGGATTGGCCTGACCTTGGCCATGGTCCTGACCGCCACACAGTCTCCTTTGTGTGGCCTGCTTTCCAAACCCAGTTCTCCAGCCCTCCTGATTATTTTGTGAACTCCCCGAGTTCCTTTTGATAAAGTCCTTTTCTGCTTAAATAAACCAGAATCGCTTCCTGTTGCTCGAAGCCAAGAGCCCCGGCTCGGTTGCCAGATTTTGCCTGGCTTCTCTCAGCGAGACCACACAGGGCACCACCAATTCCTAGATACCTCATGCACCCCACCCAGTCCCCTCCCCGGGAGCTCCGTACCCCAGGACCTCGGCGTGTCACCCTTCCAGCCGGAGCACCGGCCTGCTCCGACAGAGGGCCCCGCATCCAAGCCCAGCAGCTGCGTGATGAAATTCTCGGGCTCCATTTCGGACCCTCTCCCATCAAAGCCGTGCTCATTGACCGTGACCTTTCCCCGGGCACAAGTCAGAGGCCTCCCACACACACCACACACACACATGCCTCCCTAAGGTCACCAATTCAGCATCCAGAGAACATTTTCTCTTTTTTCCAGAGGTTTTGCTTTTTGTTAGCCTTTGCTCTGAGCTGAGGCAGAACAGCTGTGGGCCCTGCTCAAGCTCCAAAAATGCAGGCTGGGGCGCAGGGGGCTCCTGCAAAAGTACTGCAGATATCCAGGTTCAAGGCCTCAGCTGTGCCTTCGGCTCATGATAGGGCTTTGAACGGATGGCTTACCCTCCTGGGGCCTTAAGAAGAGGGGAGAGTGAGGGCCAGCTGGGTGGCTCAGTCTGTTGAGCGCTCCGCTCGGGTCATGATCTCACGGTGCGTGGGTTCAAGCCCCGCATCGGGCTCTGCGCTGTCGGCTCAGAGCCTGCTTGGGATTCAATCTCTCCCTCTCTCTCTGCCCCTCCCCCGCACTTGCTCACTTTCTCCCTCCCTCTCTCTCTCTCTCTCAAAAATAAATAAACGTTTAAAAAGAAGAAGAGGGGAGAGTGAGACTTCAGCCATAGGAAATGTCGGCTCACTGCCGACACTGAATTAGGAGCAGGGAATGACAGGGAGAAGGATGTTCCCCATCGAAGATGCTGGGTGTAGAGGTCAGAGCGGTGGCTGGAACTGACCGGGGCCTCACTCAGACAGAGGCAGACAGGAACAGCAAGCGGCTGGGTGACCACGGTCACCGCCGTGGGGCCAGCTCAAATCAGCCCCTGGCTGCATGTAGACTCGGGTCAGGATCGGGGACCTATCTCAGGTGAGACAGTGGCAGTCTGGAAGTCCACTGGGATTAGGACAATGTGCTGTAAACCTGGGCTTATTTCCGCGATATTGTCTTTTGTTCCCGTGATCGTTGCTTTCCAATAGGAGTCCTTCTGGAAAATGGAGCTGAGGTCCAGAGAGCTGTGTGTGCCCTGAGGCCAGCAGAGACGGGATGCTGCTGTGGCCACAGAGGCCAGAATTGATAGGGCCACCGCTGTCCCTGGCTGGGACTCTGGAGGAAACGGGAATAGCTTTCTGCAGTCAACACGGGAGAGGGGCAGAGGGGGGCCAGCAGAAAGAAAAAGGGTGCTTTTTCTCTTCCGTCCGGGGAGCAGGACAGGTTCAAGGTCATCATGGAGTGCTGGTAGCAGGGGTGGGATGAAAGATGGGAAGTCACCCCACCCGCAGACTGTGGTGGTTGAGCCATAAACACCAGCCTACCATAGAGCCAGCCTCAGCCTGGCCTGCAAGGAGGAGCGTGGATTTTGCAGTCAGACAGCCCTGGGTTCAAATCCCAGCTATGCCATTCAGTGGACGTGGCATTTTAGGCAAGTCTTTTTTTTTTTTTTTTTTTTTTGAGACTGTTACATGTGCAGCCCCTGATGACCCATGCTTCCCGCACCTGTGCCCTTACATCGTCCCTTCCCACGTCAGCTCTGGGTTTGGTCATGTGACTTTCATTGGCCAATAGGACATTCACAAGCACGATGCCAAGCAGACACTTGGCAGGTACATACATGCCGAGGTTGGTCCTCTTGGAACGCTCTGTCCTGGAATCCAGCTGCCATGCGGGGGGAAGCCCAAGCTAGCCTGGTAAAAAGACCTAAAGCAAAACACCGGGGCAGCCTGGCCAAGAGCCAGCACTAAGACCCCCAGGCGCATGAGAAGCCCTGTTTGACCTTTCAGCCCAATCTAGCTGCCCACCGACTGTATCCGCATGAGAGACCCCAGGAGCCTTCAGCTGGAGTCCAAGAACCACCCAATTAATGCGTAGAATCGTGAGACATTATTGCCCATTCATTATCACCCAGTGCTGCTTTGCAGCCACTAAGGATTGGGATGGCTGTTACACAGTAATAGATAACTGAAAGACTATTTAATCTTTCTCAGCCTCAGCTACCCCCTCCATAAAATGGGGTGATGATATCTGTTACCAAAAGGTATGAGAAGAAAATTTAAGACACAGTAAGATCATTTGCTGAACACCTGCTGTTTTAGGAACCATGGTCGATGTCTTATGGATATCATTTATTTTTTAGTTTATTTATTTAGTTTGAGAGAGACAGTGTGAGTCAGGGAGGAGCACAGAGAAAGAGAGAGAGAGAGAGAGAGAGAGAGAGAGAGAATCCCAAGCAGGCTCCATGCTGTCAGCACAGAGCCCCGTGTGGGGCTCGAACTCACGAATGACCTGAGATGAAACCAACAGTTGGACGCTTAACCCGCTGAGCCACCCAGGCGCCCCTTTACGCATGTAATTCAAAGCATCTACTCTGCAGAGCCTCCCTGGGCGGGAGGTGCTGTTTGGTCCACTTTACTGGTGAGGAGACTGAACTCCGAGGGGTTCAGTAAATTGTCCATGGCGGTGCATCTAGGATCAGAACTGGGACTCTAACCCATGTCCCTCTGGTTCTAGCCACTGTGGCCCAGCAGGGTCTCCGCTGTCACCCATAAACGGATGGCCTTCCAGCAAAACACCAAACCTTCCTACCTTTCAAGAACTCGGTCTCGGGGCGCCTGAGTGGCTCAGTCGGTTCAGCATCCGACTTACGCTCAGGTCATGATCTCGCGGTTGGCGAGTTCGAGCCCCGCGTCGGGCTATGTGCTGACAGCTCGGAGCCTGGAGCCTGCTTGGGATTCTGTGTCTCCCTCTCTCTCGGCCCCTCCCCTGCTCACGCTCCGTCTCTCTCTGTCTCAAAAATAAATAAAACATTAAAAAAATTAAAGAAAAAAAAAAAGAACTGGGTCTTTGTCAGATCGCTGGAGGAAGGAAGCAAGCTTGTGTCCCCTTGAGAGCGGGTTAGCATGGCTCCTTTTGGTGGCCAGTCCTGTGCTCTTGGTGCTGCTTCCGCCAGCCCCGGGGTCACCAGGGATGACAGAGCTCAGAGCAAATCCATTTTCACTTCTAGGAAAGCAGCTAATGGGGGTCAGCAGCTCCACAGTCACAGCCAAAAGGTAGCTTGTTTCTCAAGAGGCAGGAAGTGCCTGGGCCATGGGTGCCCTGCCCCCATCCCTGGAGTGCCTCAAGAAGCCAGAAGCCAGCCCATTTTCCCACCACGAGACAGCCCCCCCAACACTAACCCATGGTGGCGGGGGTGGCTGTGGGGACCTGGCCCACAAGGGAGGGGGAGTGGGGTGCCACCAGAGAGGCCCCCGCTGGCCCAGGCAGACACTGCTGGGAGGCTCCCCACCCTCCCAAGAACTGGTGAGTGACACTGAAGAAGGAGGCAGAGGAAGCAGCTGTCCCCACCCCAGGGGGCTGGGGGCAACCATGTCCTGGGTGGGCTAGAGAACCCCCCGCTGAAAAGACCCCACGGCCTCCCTGTCTCCTCGATTCCACCCACCTTACTCAGAAAGCCTTTGTCTTCACGGGATCAGAAATGCTTTCAGAAGTGCTCACCCATTCGGAAGGTGTATTGCTAGAATGATCTCAACTTTGCCTAAAGATCGTATGTATTTTGGGCACCTGGGTGGCTCAGTGGGTTAAGTGTCCGACTTCGGCTCAGGTCATGATCTCACCATTCGTGGGTTCGAGCCCCGGATCAAGCTCTGCACCATCAGCTCAGGGCCTGCTTGGGATTCTCTCTCTCCCTCTCTCTCTGCCCCTAACCCACTTCCTCTCTCTCTCTCTCTCTCTCGCTCTCAAAAATAAACAAGTAAACATTTTAAAAAATTAAATGTATTTAAAATTTATACATATATATATCTATGAAAAATATATGAAAATGAGTGGCAAGAACCATCTGGAAATGTTGACAATGATGGTCTCAAGTGGTAAGGTGAGGTTTCTTTCTTTTCTTCTTTATATCTTTCATCTTTGACTTCCCATACCAAGGGCATGATTGCTTTTCGAACCTGAAAATAAACTATATTGTCTCTGCTGCTTTTTATGAATGCAAGTGGCCTGGAAAAGTCACACCTTAAAACTCTTTCCATCCAGCACCTACATGATTGGTGCCCACCCGCATTATTAGCTGGTGTCTCAGGACATTTTAGTCTTCAACCAGGGGAGCGGTGGGGAGAAATCCGCACCAACCCTTAAGGCAAAAAGGGCAGGACCACTGAGGCAAATGGAAGGGGGCAGGTCAGTAGCTTAGAGACCTGGGCCCCACCGCCGTGCAAGGCTGGGCTGGAGAAGTTGCCGGAATGGAGGGCCACCCCTGCTTGGCCTAGGGGTGGAAATACAACCCTGAGGTTTGATCATACGTGCCACCTGGTTCCCGTTGGACCCCATCACTGAGAGTGATGGCCCTACCTCACAGGCTGAGCGCGGATTATCGGAGGTGAGGTGGTATACATACAGTGCTCAGCACAGGTCCCAGCACACACCAGGCACTCAATAAATGCAGGTATGATTGTTAGGGATAAATGCACGCCCATGAGCACCCGCTCTCTGGGTGAGCTCCGTGTCTCAGTCACCCGATCTCAGTGCCAGAAAGGGAAGAAGCTATGCCACACCCTCAGCCAGTGATCCCCTGTTCTGTCCCTTGATGGGTCCTGCTGTCCATGCAGCCAGAGAAAGTTTTTTCTACCCCCAGAGCGGCTTTTAGATGTGCTGCATCGGCCAATGCAAGCAGCTCGTTAGCATGGGTGGGGAATATGCAGGTGACTCTTGATTTCCGCTCAGGTCGCGATCTCGCGGTGCGTGAGTTCAAGTCCCGCCTCAGGCTCTGTGCTGACAGTGTGAAGTGACATTTCCGCCATCCTCTTGCACTTTCAGGCTTGCAGGGACCAGCTGCTCGCTCCCCGCTCTCACGTGCACGCCCGATCCCAGGAAGGGGTTTTGCAGTAAGTCATTTACACGTTAGCATGAATTTCACTGCTCCCGGGGGCCTCTGGTTTCATCGTGGAATAAAACGCTTTATTCTCATCCCTTGAAATCCCACTATATGGGAAGGTCGTTGGCCTTAAATAAGAGAATGAGAAGGAGTTCTAATTTTGGTGTTTTGACCATCCTGGGCTCAGTCACCCACATCCCCAAGGTCGGGACCTCCTCGACTCTCTGGGTCCAGTAATATGTGTACTCCCCTTTATTTCTCTCATTAAGGAGACTTGAATAAAAACACGAAAAGCTTCTCTCTGTATCCTGAAAAGAGAAGGATTTAGAGAGTAAAAAATAAAGTGTTGAACTGTCTAAAAGAAAAAAAAAAAAGAGAGAGAGACAGAACCGAGAAGTCATAAAGGAAAAGCTGGACAGATGTGACAACACAAAGCTCCTTTTAGTGCTTACGATTTTTTGAACGAGTTGCCAGCGCTTTGAAATTGGAAGTTTTCCCATACAAATGTATATTCCCAGCATCCTCTGAAGAATCGTTAGATCTGGCACCCTTGGTTCCCACCTTCCCACCGGGCAATGCTTGGCGGGAGCCCAGCAGAGGGGGGCGCGCTTCCCGGGCCCGCCACAGCCCCCGAGCGAGCGTGCATCACTTATTGGTACGGCTTGCCTCGCCTCAGCCGGCCCCTGAGCTGTGCCACGAACGCGGCGAAAAGACAAGAGATGCTCCAGGAGAACAGGCTTGCAACACGTCCAGCAAAGAGTTAATAGCCATTCCAGATAAATAAGAACCAGACAAACAGTTTGATGGCAACCTACCGGTGATTAGGAAAATGAAAACGAAAATGAGAAGGTGCTTTTTTTTTTCCCCCAGAAGCCATCACATTGGCAAAAAAAAATCAAACCGCTTTTCCAGCATCGCCGTTGCCAAGGGTGTGGGGCTCCCAAGGCCCCTGGGAGCAGTGAAATTCATGCTCACGTGTAAACGTGCAGAACCCACGTGGGTTATCGGTGCGTGTGCAAATTGGTGCGATCTTTTTGGAGGGTGATTTGCAGTTGTGATTATTATTTTAAATACATACGCGTTTAAAGAAATGTGGGTAAACTATCAAAGTAGAGCGCGCATATAGAAAAGGACCCAAATCATGAGTGCGTGTAACTATTGCCCGGATCGAGAAAGAGAGCAGAGCATTATCAGTGCCCAGAAGCCCCCGTGCTCTCTCCTGCTCAGTAAACCCCCCGGTAACCGCTATCCTGACCCCAAATAGGAGCCGCCTGTTTCTGAACATTCCATGGGTGGAATTACACAGTATATATTCTTTTGTGTCTGGTTTCTTTCACCACATGTTATATTTTGAAGCTTCATCTATATTGCTCTGTGAAGCAGAACATTCATTTTTGTTGCTGTATAGAATTCCATTGCACGACCAGACCACGCTTTATGATTCTGTTGTACTGTCGAAGAACATTTGGGTTGTTTCCAGTTGGGGGCTATTGTAAACAGGACTGCTATGAACATTTTTGTATGTGACTTTGGGTGCACGTAGAAACACGTGTCTGCCGGGCATATCCCTCTTGACAACACTTTTCCTCTGGAATCTATCTCACAGAACCCCCCGGACAGAATAAGCCTGAATGTCCGAGGGTGTTTATTGTAACATTAAAAAAGAGTGGGGTCGGATCACGTCTCGGCCCTTTGGCTAAGATCAAGTGTAAAAATAGTGGGGTCAGGGCACCTGGGTGACTCAGTCCGTTAAGCGTCCGACTCTTGATTTCGGCTCGGGTCATGATCCCAGGGTCGTGGGATCAAGCCCCAAGTCAGGCTGTGCGCTGAACGTGGAGCCTGCTTACGATATTCTCTCTTTCTCGGGGCGCCTGGGTGGTTCAGTCGGTGAAGCATCCGACTTCGGCTCAGGTCGTGATCTCGTGGTTCGTGAGTTCGAGCCCCACGCTGGGCTCAGTGCTGACAGCTCGGAGCCTGGAGCTACTTCGGATTCTGTGTCTCCCCCTCTCTCTGCCCCTCCCCCACTCATGCTCGCTCTCTCTCTCTCTCTCTCTCTTAAAAATAATAAATAAACATTAAAAATTTTTTTGAAAGGTATTGTCTCTGTCAAAAAAATATATATATAATCTAATGCTTGATCCTGACTTGGAATAGTCTGGATCCAGGTGATAAAAAAGGAGGGTGAGCTGGATGTGTGGGCTCTGATATGTCAGGCTGCCCAGCTACCATCAAGTGAAAAAAAACGGCATGTGGCAAAAATACCGATTCCGCTTTTTAAGCCAACAAAAGGCCAAACAGAGCTTTATACATGGAGACTTGTGTGCATTAACTGTCTAGAAAGACTTTTCACATATGAGCCGGGGAAGGGAGTGCCATGGGGTGGGGATGGTGAGATTTGCCATACAGCCTAGGTACCATACTAAGCCACCATGACCTTTGGTGTTGACTCAGCGGGCCGCCCGTGGAAATGTTGGCCTCCAGAGGACCCTGTTGTAGCAGAGTCGATTTTTAAAATAAAAATTTTCTTATTTTTTTTAATGTTTATTTTTGAGAGAGAGAGAGAGAGAGAGCGTGCGCGTGCTCGAGTGGGGGAGGGGCAGAGAGAGAGGGGGAGCCGCAGAATCGGAGGCCGGCTCCAGGCTCCGAGCTGTGGGCACAGAGCCCGATGCGGGGCTCGAACCCACGAGATCATGACCTGAGCTGAAGTCGGACACTGAACCGACCGAGCCACCCAGGCGCCCCGAAATAAGAAAGTTTAAGGTGAAAACAATACTTTACAAGTGAGCACAAACAGGCGCATTAAAATCTTTGAAAGCCGCGCGCTATCTCATTGTCCACCAAGCGGGTTGCAGGCAAGTGCTCCCCTGGGAACTGCTGCCCCACGGCGTCCCAGTGACCTGCCACGTGGCCGCGCCGGCAGGGCTTGAACCGCCACTGATCTGGGTCCTGGCAGAACACGAGAAGATCGAGGTCTGTGGGGAACTGCTCTGAGGCCGGCTTCCGGGCGCCTCCCGTACTACGGGCTGTGGGGCTTAAACACCAGAGATCTGATTTGTCACAGGTCCAGCGCTAGACGTCCCAGATCAAGGTGCCAGCCAGGTGGGCTCCTTCTGAGGGCTGGGGGGAGGGAGGGGGTCTGTGGCAGGCCTCTCCTTGGTTTGCAGATGGCAAAAAAAGCCCGGTGTGCTCACGGCTTCCTCCCTCCGTGCGCCCTGTCCGTGTCCTAGTCTCCTCTTCTCACGAGGACACCAGTCACGTTGGATTAGGAGCCACCCGTAGGATCTTGCTTCTGTGCAATCAGTTCTTTAGAGGCTCTGTCTCCAAATACAGTCACTAGGGGCTAGGACCTCAGCACACGAAGTGGGGTAGGGGGCGCAAAATTCAGCCCATAACGCCTCCCCATCTCCCCTGGGAGGCTGTCGGGAGAAATTCCCGGATTCTGATGCGGTAGGAGACCTGCCTACCACCTGCCACGGGACAGGGCTGCCGACCACAAAACCACCTCGTTTGATGCTTATTTCAGTGGCATCCTTTTTGGTGATCTTCCTTTCACTGTTTTTGTAAGTAATAAAGCGTCCAAATCGAAAAGTGGCTCACTGCATCTTTACCAGGCAAATTAGCCCAGCCTTGGCCTTGGCTTTCCTGGAAAGTCTCGTGTGTGCTTGACGACAGACACTGGAATGTACTACAAAAACAAAAACACAGACCTTGCTAACAGAGGGGGGAGGAAGGGAACGCGAGTTCCACGTTCCTCTCCCCCACTGCATCCTGCGCCCAGTGCTCTTATGCCGGGATTACCCAGCCCTCCCCACCCCAGCCTTCGGATTCACTGCATTTGAACTTGCTTGATGTTTACAAAATAGGGGCGCCTGGCTGGCTCAGTCAGAGAAGCGTGCAACTTTTGATCTCAGGGTCAGGAGTTTGAGCCTCACGCTGGGTGTCGAGGTTACTTAAAAAAAATAATAATGATAAATAAGGCGCCTGGGCGGCTCAGTCGGTCAAGCATCTGACTCTTGATTTTGGCTCAGCTCATGATATCATAGTTTGTGAGTTCGAGCCCCACAGCAGGCTCCGTGCCGACAGTGTGGAGCCGGCTTGGGATTCTCTCTCCCCTTCTCTCTCTCTCTCCCCTGCCCCTCCCCTGCTCCCTCACGCTCTCGCTCTCTCTGTCTCTCAAAAAATAAGTAAATAAGCTTAAAAAATAAAAATAAGTAAATAAACTCCAATAAAATGAAACAAAACATAAATTAACAAAAGATAGAATACAACTGTGGGTGCATATCTGTGCACATTGAAATATTTAGAAGAACTTTCTGCGCATGAAGTGATAACTACAACGGGCCCCAGAGAGCCGGTGAACCTGTCAGTCGTGGGAAGGCTGGCCTCCCGACGCCCCAAACGGAGTCCCCTCACAGCAGGAATCACTACTGTCCGCCCATTACTCTCTGCCGCTTCCCCAACAAGTCAGTTTAGCTACAGCTCCAAACCACAATGAGAGACCCGTCGGCACCCATTCAGATGACGGGTGGCAAAAACAAACACACAAAGCAACAGAAAATAAAACGTGTCGGCAGGGATGCGGAGCAATCGGAAGCCTCGTGCCCTGCTGGGGAGAATGGAAAATGGTGGCACCCACTCTGGAGAACAGGAAGCCAGACACAAAAGGACAAGTGCCATACTCTACTCTAGAGTAGTCATATTCATAGAGACAGAATGGAATGGTGGCTGCCGGGGGCTGGGGCACCGGAGAAAGCTGGGGAGTTAGTAGTTAAGGGGGACAGAGTTTCTGTTTGGGAAGATGAAAACGCTCTGTACACTTAAAAATGCTTAAGATTGGGGCGCCTGGGTGGCTCAGTCGGTTGGGCGGCCGACTTCGGCTCAGGTCACGATCTCACGGTCCATGAGTTTGAGCCCCGCGTCGGGCTCTGGGCTGACGGCTCGGAGCCTGGGGCCTGTTTCGGATTCTGTGTCTCCCTCTCTCTGACCCTCCCCCGTTCATGCTCTGTCTCTGTCTCAAAAATAAATAAATGTAAAAAAAAAAAAAAAAAAAATTTAAAAATGCTTAAGATGGTCAACTTTACGTTATGTATGTTTTACTATATTAAAAAGTGGGAGAGGGGTGCCTGGGTGGCTCAGTCGGTTTAACGCGTCCAACTCTCGGTTTCCACCCAGCTCATGATCTTGCGGTTTGTGAGTTCGAGCCCCACATGGGGCTCTGAGCTGACAGTGGGGAGCCTGCTTGGGATTATCTCTCTCTCCCTCTCTCTGTGTCCCTCCCACGCTCCTACTCTCACTCCCTCAAAATAAATAAACATAGGGACACCTGGATGGCTCAGTGGGTTAAGCGGCTGACTTTGGCTCAGGTCATGACCTCGCATTCCGTGAGTTCGAGCCCCGCGTCGGGCTCTGTGCTGACAGCTCGGAGCCTGGAGCCTGCTTCCGGTTCTGTGTGTGTGTCTCTCTCTGCACCTCCCTGCTTGCACTCTGTGTGTGTGTGTGTGTGTGTGTGTGTGACTCTCAAAAATAAATAAACTAGCATAAGAGACTGTTAAAAACTGAGAACAAACTGAGGGTTGATGGGGGGTGGGAGGGAGGGGAGGGTGGGGGATGGGTATTGAGGAGGGCACCTTTTGGGATGAGCACTGGGTGTTGTATGGAAACCGATCTGACAATACATTTCACATTAAAAAATAAATAAACTAAAAGAATTCAAATAGATAAATAAACTTAAAAATTAATTAATTAAAAATTTATTAAAATTTTTTAATGTTTATTTTTGAGAGAGAGAGAGAGAGACAGAGCATGAGCAGGGGGGAGCAGAGAGAGACAGAGACACAGCATCCAAAGCAGGCTCCAGGCTCTAAGCTGTCAGCACAGAGCCGGACGCGGGGCTCGAACTCACAAACTGCGAGATCATGACCTGAGCCGAAGTCGGATGCTTCACCGACTGAGCCACCCAGGCGCCCCCACCCCGCCCACCACCAAGAATTTTTAAAGTGGTAAAGTGCTCGCTTTGGCAGCATGTATGGAACGATCTAGAGACAGTCAGCTGAGCCCATGCACAACAGTGACATGCAAAATTCAGGAAGCACTCCATGCTGGGTTTTTTTTTTAATGCAGAAGAGATATGAAGACTGGAATAAAAATGTTCTAGTATCCTACTACCTATCTCACCACAAAAAAAAAAAAAAAGGTATAAAAAATGATCTCTTCCAAAAAAAACTTTATACTACACGCACGTGCACACACACACACACACACACACACACACAGAGTTTAGCTAAAGATTTGAGAGGCCCTGCTGCCTGGAGATGGAACTTAATAAAGACACCAGCTCCCTGGCGCCAGCTGCTCACCTGTTGAGAGTCAGAACGAGCTCATCCACCTTCGAGCTAATTGCCAAACTCCCCGTGGGAGGACAGTCTCCCGCCAGAGAAATGGACACACTGTGGGCACATCATTTCCCTTTTCTCTCCTCTGTGTACAGCCTGAGGGAGAGGACACAGGGTCAAAAGCTGAGACACACGCAGCCTTCCTGAATCCCCTCTTCATCCTCTCTGTCTCGCCCTGTCCCCGACCCATTGCACTTCCTCCGTGGAACCTTCTCGAACTCTTTCTGCCCCATAGCTGCCGCGGCAGTTATTTGTCCCAGATGTGTCTTTTGGTACGTCTGACTTACTACTTAATATCATTAGCTGACTTTGTATGGCTGTGCGTGTCTTCTCTCTCCAACTAGATGAGAATTTCCTCAGCGGTAGACACTGATCCTTTGCCCCTTTTGAATCTCTTTAGCGCTCACATCAACGTCTAGTGTATAGTAAGGGGCAGGCACATCCAGACAACGAAATACCATTCCATGCTAAAAACAAATGAGCTGTCAAGCCACGAGAAGATATGGAGGAAACTTAAATGCATGTAACTAAGTGAAAGAAACCAATCGGAAAAGGCTACGTACCATATGAGTCCAAGTATGTGACATTCTGGAAAACAGAAAACTGTGGAGACAGTGGAAAGATCGGCGGTTGCCAGGGGTTCAGGGGGGCCCAGGGAGGGATAAATAGATAGAGCACAGAGGAAGTTTAGGGCAGTGAAACTACTCTGCGTGATACTGTCACGGTAGATACGTGACATGACCTATACGTCAAAACCCATAGAATGTAAAACACAAAGCGTGACTCCTAATGCAAACTATGGAGATCGGTTGGTGATAACGTACCAATACTGAACCAGTCTTCTAATGGGGGAAATTGGGGTATATGGGAACTCAATCCTGTCTGCCCAATTTTCCCGTAAACCACATCCACATCCTCCCTCAGTTATGAGGGAGCTGGAAAGGTTTATCCAGGCCTGACATTTTTTCTAATTGAGGTATAATTGACATATAACATTTTATTGGTTTCAGGTGCACAACATAAGGATTCGATATTTGTATACACTGTGAAATGATGACCACAAGAAGTCTAGCCTCCCCCCGTTGCCCCCACATAAAGTTACATAATATACAATCCGATGTTGTTGACCATAGTTGCCACGCGGTACATTACAGCCCCGTGACTTATTTATTTTATGGCTGGAAGTTTGTACCTCTTGACCCCCCTTCTCCCACCCCAACCCCCTTCCCCTCCGGCAACCACCAATCTGTTCTCTGCATCTGTGAGCTTTGTTTTGTTTTGCTTGCTCATTTGTTTTGTTTCGTAGATTCCACATATAAGTGAAATCATATGGTATTTGTCTTTCTCTGTCTGACTTATTTTATTTTATCCTGTAGGTCGGTCCATGTGGTCGCAAATGGCAAGAACTCATTCTTTTTTAGGACTGAGCTGTAGTCCTCGGTACATATATGCCGCATCTTTTTTGTCCATTCATCCATCAACGAATTGGTCGATTCCCTATCTTGGATATTGTAAATGATGCTGCGATGAACAGAGGGGTGCCTATAGCTTTTCAAATCAGTGTTTTCATTTCCTTTGGATATATACCTAGCAATGGAATTACTGGATCATGAGGCAGCTCTATTTTTAACTTTTTGAGGAACCTCCGTTCTGCTTCCCACAGTGGCTGCACCAATTGACATTCCCACCAAGAATGCGTGAAAGTTCCCTTTTGTGCACACCCTTGCCAATACTTGTTAGTTCTTGTCTTTTTGAGTCTAGTCGTTCTGACAGGTGTGAAATGATATCTCATCGTGGTTTTGATTTGCATTTCCCTGATGATGAGTGACGTTGAGCACTTTTTCATGTGAGTGTTGGCCTTTTGTATGTCTTCTGTGGAAAAGCATCTATTCGGGTTCTCTGCCCATTTTTTAATGGGACTGTTTGGTTTTTTGCTCTTGAGCTGTAAGAGTTCTTTGTATATTTTCGATATTAATACCTTATTGGATATATGATTTACAAACGTCTTCTCCCATTCCACAGGTGACCTTTTAATTTTGCTGACAGTTTCCTTTGCTGTGCAGAAGCTTTTTGGTGTGATACAGTCCCACGTCTTTATTTTCGCCTGTGTTGCCCTTGCCTTTGGAGTCAGATCCAAAAAAAAAAAAAAAAAAAAAACATCGCCAAGAGTAATGTCAAGGAGCTTACCGTCTATGTTTTTCTTTTAGGAATTACATGAGTTTTGGTCTTCTATTCAAGCCCTTAGTCCATTTTTTTTTTATTTTTTAATGTTTATTTATTTTTGAGACACAGACAGTGAGAGCCAGGGAGGAGCAGAGAGAGAGAGAGAGAGAGAGAGAGAGAGAGACAGAATCCAAAACAGGCTCCAGGCTCTGAGCTGTCAGCACAGAGCCTGACGCAGGGCTTGAACCCATGAACCACGAGATCACGACCTGAGCTGAAGTTGGACGCTTAACCGACTGAGCCACCCAGGTGCCCCTTAGTCCATTTTTTGAGTTGACTTTTGTGTGTGATGTAATATAGTGCTCCGGTTTCATTTTTCTGCGTGTGGCTGCCCAGTTTTCCCACCACAATTTATTGAACAGACTGTCCTTTCTCCATTGCATATTCTCGCCTCATTTGCCGTAAATTAAGTAGCCATCTGTGCATGGGTCTATTTCTGGGCTCTCTATTCTGTTCCATTTGATCTATGTGTCTGTTTTTATGCCCATACCATACCGTTTTGATTACTATGGCTTTGTAGTATAGCTTGAAATCAGGGAGCGTGATGCCTACAACTTTGTTCTGCTTTCTCAGATTGCTTTGGCTATTCAGGGTCTTTTGTGGTTCCATACAAATTTTAAGATGGGTTGTTCTATTTCTGAAAAACAAAAAATGCTGCTAGAATTTTGGTAAGGATTGCATTGAATCTATAGATTGCTTTGGGCACAGACCTGACACTTTTCAAAACGCAGTAAAACATAGTTGGGAGTAAAGTTTCTCCTTGAAGCCAAAGAAGAAAAATTAGAAGATGAGTAAGCATTTATCTCTGAGCTAAAATTTACTCAGAAAGTTGTGTTTCTTTAGATTTTGCCCTAATTAGTGTATTGTATTCTGTATTGAAATCGCGCGTAATTTTTACCGAGAATCAAAGTGTCCTTATTTACATCCGAAATCCCCTATCGAGGCCTTCTCCAGCTCTGACCTCTGAAGGGAAGGAACAGGCCACATATCGCTTCTTCCATAGGACTGAGAAAAGGAGTTAGGGGCGCCTGGGTGGCTCAGTCGGTTGAGCGTCCGACTTCGGCTCAGGTCATGATCTCACGTTCCATGAGTTCGAGCCCCGTGTCGGGCTCTGTGCTGACGGCTCAGAGCCTGGAGCCTGCTTCGGATTCTGTGTCTCCCTCTCTCTCTGACCCTCCCCCGTTCATGCTCTGTCTCTCTCTGTCTCAAAAATAAATACACGTTAAAAAAAAATTAAAAAAAAAAAAAAGGAGTTAAAACCCAAACGTCTGCGGCATCTGGCAAGCTCAGTCGGTAGAGCATGCGATTCTTGATCTCGGGGCTGTGAGTTCAAGCCCCACGTTGGGCACGAAGCCCACTTAAAACAAACAAGCAAACGAAAACATGTCCCCCATTGTAGCAGTTGTATTACCTGCCTACCAAACGGCTTCTGGAAAGACAGTAGTCCGGGAAGTGCAGAAAGAGACACAAAGCCTCTGATGTCAACAGATATTTGTCAAGAAAGTGCTAGGCCCAAAGGCAGTGGCCCGTGTCAATTTCCGCTGCCTTCCTGCCTCTCCAAACCCACGATGCAGCGTGCAAACAGGTTGAAAACCCTCCTGGATGTCCCAAGAGCCCAGCCTTCACTATATTTTGCATCTGCAGCCAGCGGCACTACCGTTATCTTGTAGGCGTTGGGGGCTCCCGACCTCAGGGTGCCAGTGTGTGGGAAGGAGAGGCAAATTAGTCCCTCCAGCCAATGGTCCTGACACTCGGTTTTGCGTGGGACCTTCCCACGGTTCCTGGCTCCTAGGTGACTGCGTTTCTCAGCTTCACACCACACCACGGCTCCCTCTCGCATTTATCATTCTTTACCCACCCCCCCCCCATGCCAGCCTCTGATGAGAAGCTGGAAAACCGGCCCTGGGAGGGAGCCAATTACTTACGTGGGGGACCCAGAGGCCAAGCGATGGCTTGGTAACGATCTCTGTGCACTGTGAGGGTTATTATCTCGGGCCATGGTGACCAGCAGTGTCTCAGGTCAGGTTCCCTGGAATCAGAGCCCTAGACACGGATTCTCGTGCTAGTGGATTACTGAGGGAGGGCTCTCGGGAGTAAAAGGTCGAGGCAGGAAGGAAACAGACTAGGGCAGGAGAAGAATGTATAAAGTGAAGATGGAGGTTTAGCCTCAGCCTGACCCCCCCGGTGGAAGGCGGGGGGAGGGGGCGATCACAGAGTCTTTTATCCACATACATGACGGAGCGGGTCAGGAGTTTATATCCCCCTGTGTCGGTCAGTCCTTTACTACAGGCTACCCCCACTGGGGGCAGGGAGGCACATAAACCCCAAGCCGTCGGCTGTGGGCCAGGCCGTCCCGAGGACAGAGGGTAGTTCCCCAGAGCAGACTGAAACGGTGAACCGCTCAGCTGGGGATGAGCTCTGTGGTCGGCGCGGGGAATCTGGCCGGACGCCGCAGCGTCCATGAAGGGCTGCCCGCTGATCCAACAGCAAGAGAGAAGTAGGACAGACACAAGGAAAAGCCTCTCGAGGAAGCTGGATGCTCTGGAGCTCCTTGTAGCCGCCAGCCGCCAGAACAGACAGACAGGGAACGGCCTCAACCTCACTGGATCCTTCTAGGCAGGCCCAGCAGGTGCCTTCGGAAAAGACCCAATCTAAGAACCACCACGTGTGCCGCCCGGTGCTGTTCGAAGCACGTTAGGTCTGTTACTCTCACGTAGCCCTCACGCAACAACCCCGTGAGCGAGATGTTATTGTTTACTGTCCTCATTTTACAGAGAAGGAGACTGTGGTCCAGAGAGGCTAATCCATTCGCCCAAGTTAACAGCTAGAAGTAGCAGAGGCAAGATTTGAACCGAGGTATCCCGGCTCGTGAGGGCTACACCACCAGTCTGCTGGCCCCTCGCTGTCCCTCTAGCTGGGGCAGACCCGGTGTTAGAAGGCAGGAGACCAATCTGGATGCCAGCAGATGAGCGCGTTTGTAAACCTCAGCATACATCAGAATCACCCCTGGCTGCTTGCTACACTACAGAACCTAGGGCCTCATCCTGAACCTACTGAATCAGGACCCAAGACGGAGAGGCAGGTGACAATCTACACACGGAACAAGCTCCCCAGGTGTTCTGACACCGGCGGTCCACAGATCATTCAGACAAAAGAGCAGAGGCCACGTTCAAGGCCCAGCTCTTGCACTTTCTACCTGTGTGACCTCAGAAGAGTGAAGCGACCTCCTTTGGCCTCAGTTTCTCTCAAATCTGAACGAAAAATAACAGGGGTGCCTGGGTGATTCAATCGGTTGAGCGCCCAACTCTTGATTTCCGCTCACGACGTGATCTCGCGAACCGTGAGATCCAGCCCCGAGTTGGGCTCTGCGGTGACAGCAAGGAGCCTGCTTGGGATTCTCTCTTTCCCTCTCTCTCTGCCCCTCCCCTGCTCATGCTCTCTCTCTCTCTCAATAAATACACAGACTTTAAAAAATTAAAATAAAATAATTACAATAATAATGTTCCTCTTAAGATGTTATGAAGTTTGGGGGCGTCTGAGTGGCTCAGTCAGTTAGGCATCCAACTTGTAATCTCAGCTCCGGTCTTGATCTCAAGGTTGTGAGTTCAAGCCCCATGTTGGGCTCCATGCTGGATATAAAGGGTACTAAAAAAAAAAAAGATTTTGTAAAGTTTAAATTGCTATGCACACCTAGCATATATATATATATATATTTTTTTAATATATGAAATTTATTGTCAAATTGGTTTCCATCATATATATATATATTTTTAACTATATGTAGGTCTATCTTACATATATACACATATATAATGTAATATATATTACATACACACATGATATATCATCAGAGAGCATATATAATATGTATACATTATGTATGTAATACATCATATATATAATGAATATGTGATATATATGCAATACATCTGATCTCCCGATTACAGAGATTATGCGCTATGCGATATATATGTGTATATTAGACAGAGGTCAAGTAGACCAAACTATTATGGGTGGCTACTTCTAGGGAGAGAAATAAGGGGGTGGGGTAAAAAGGGTAGAGAATGGCCTGGAAGAGGCGTTCACTTTTTACTCTGCGTATTAAATTGTAAGTTTTTACAAAGAGAATATATTAAAGCTCTGCATATATAAAATGTATTGCATCAAAACCAAAAAGGCTAAAGGGAACCATCTAGATAAGGTGCCTGACACACAGTAGGTGTTCAATGGTAGCTGTCAGTATTATTTGTTGAGTAGTGCCATCATACCGAAGCTCCGTAGGGAGGCAGAGAAGTACAAAACAAAGTCCCTGCTCTTACGTGCACAAAAACCCCCCAAACGCCCAATGGCAGTGTTTACTTTGGGTCCAATGAGTGCTATAGAAAATAAAGCCTTTAAGGAGTTGAAATGAGAGAGAGATCATTTCCAGCTGGCCTCTTCAGGGGAGGTGGGGCTTGTGCGAGGCATTGAGGAAAAGGGAAGATTTCAATAGGCAGAGAAAGGGGGAGAGAACATTCCAGTGGCAGAAAAGAGCTTGGTTCAAAGGGCAAAGGGACTCCGTAGGCATGCGCAGATGCTGAGGGGACATTTGGCTTGGCTCCCCGGGTCTGCAGGAGCCAACCCCGCCGGATCCGAGGCAGGCAAAGGCTCCCCTCCCTCAACTGAAATAACACAATCTCTAGCCCCAGCCCTTCCGGTGCCTGGAAGGGGGCCAAGATCGACTTTCTGTAACAATTCTTGACCCTTGTGGGCTGAGCCTAGAACGGGAAGCAAAGTAGCCACGGCGATGAAAAGCATTTAAAAAGGGGATCCTCTCCCTTCCCCGCAGGGGCCCAAGGGTCCGCAGGGCACACGCAGGGAGTTCCGGGCGCAGGGTGGAGCGCGCGTGGTAGCGTGGGTCCGGGCGCAATACGTGCGTGTGCGTGCCGCTACGTGTAGCATGTGTGGAGACCGACGCGTGAGCGTGCACGTTGTAACGACGTGTGGTATTTCCTGTGATTGTGTGCTGTGATATACTGGCTGGAGTTATGAGTTCAGTGTGTGCTAACCACATTCCTGGAGGCTAATCTTTGTGAGCGACCAAGAAGGGGGCAGAGGGAAGCAAGGAGCCAGCGAGGCATCTATCCACAGGGCACGTCTCCGCCTTCCGTGGGCGGGACTAGAGCCCGGGGGGGGGGGCCGGGGGGGGGGGGGGGGGGGGGGGGGGGGGGGGGGGTGGGTAGCCGGCGGAGGTTGCGTGGAAATGTTCCCGCAAGGCATTGAAGTGATCAGGCCTGCAACTGGCGGCGTGTGGATTCTCCGCGGCCCCGGAGTCGCCTCGTCATCAGCAAAAGTGCCGCACGGTGGGTGTGCGTTTGGCCCTGCTTGTAAAGCACCCCGACGTCTCCCTAGATCTGGTGCCTGTGTGCGTGTATATACACAGCGTGTCTGGAGAGACTGGAGGTAAACACTTTTTTAAAAAGTGAGAGCTTGATTAGCCGAACACCACAAGGCCCTGGGAAATTGAATTTAAAGGAAAAATTGGGATAATTGGAACAGCGTATAATATCGAGAATGTTAAACACACACGTCAGCTGAGCACACAGAGTTTATGGCGAGCCCTGATTAAAATGAAGTTTCTGATAATCAAAGTTTTAATGGCAGAGGCTCATTTGAATCTCTTCTGTCTCAAAGGGAGATTAGATATCGTGTGCACAGAATATCTTGTGATAGTTTCCATTCTTCCCGTTGGGTCACGTGCGTGCTCTGTATGTATGTATTTATTTCATAAAAAGTAACCTACCCTTTGGTCTGCCCCAAAATAGCCAAAACAGGACTTGCCACAGATGTGTTTATCAGATTGCTCTGCAAATGCAAGGAGAGGAAAAGTCTGCCTATCGCCTCAGTGATTTCAAAATCAAAGCCATCCCAAGCACACCAGAAGCCTAAAGCGGCCAAGAGATAGGCCGAGTTTATAAACTTCCATAATATGTTTATTGCAAGGATGGCAATTACCCAATATCCCTGCCCTCCTGGGTCTGAGATCAGAATATTTCCACAGAAAGAAATCTGTGTTTGACTGCATTTAACTGGTCATAATTCCAGATGTCTGGAATGTTCCAACACCAGGCGCAGGGTTGGGGAGGAAGAAAGGAAGCTGACGATCACTCTGTTACAGCTTTGTCATCGTCGTCGTCTGTGGTGGCATGTGGCTGCTGGTGCCTCGTCCTGTCCCCCGTGGCCAGGTGTCAGGGAGCATGGTTGTTTTCGGGGAAAATGGCAGCCTTTTCTGTTCAGCTCTGGAAACCCGACACGTCACGTCAGAAATGTAATTTCTTTTTCTTTTTAATGTTTATTTATTTTTCGGGTGGGGGGGGCAGAGAGAGAGAGAGACAGACAGAAGATCCGAAGCAGGCCCCGTGCTAACAGCAGACAACCCAATGCGGGGCTCGAACCCACGAACCGTGAGATGATGACCGCCTGAGCCACCCAGGCGCCCCCCCAGAGATGTAATTCCTTAATGAAATGACTGCAGCGTGCGTAATTTATGCCAGAACAGAAACAGCTGACATGGCAGAAGGGACACTTGTCCCTGTGGTTGCAGGAGCACATGTGGGCCACATCGCTCAGGACTGAATCAGGCCAGCATTACAGGGGCAGCCGGCTAGGAGAATTGCCTCCTCACGCGCTCCTGTAAAGTGTTAAGGTTATTTACGGCGTGCATCCACGCCTGCCCATTCTACCCGGGTTGTTGGAACACAAATTTGTGTGAGCCCAACCGGTTGTCCCGGACTCCTTCCCGAGCACGAACGAGAAAGGCAGGGTAGTTCTGCAGAATCACCGGGAGGATTTATTCTGCCCTTTCCTCTGGGGCTCTTCTGCCAAACATTAAACATCACAACACCCCATTAAAGGAAGGTGAAGTCACTCATTTCACAGGCAGTAAGACTGATGCGGAGGGTTTGCCTCCGTGGCAAGTTATAGCCAACGGCACAGATTCCGCACCCCACCCCCAGCAAACTGTGAGATGTGGTGGCAAGGGTATGGCATGGCCAAAGAGGTCACAGTTTCTTCTGATCGTTGCGGGGCGGGGGTGGGGTGTTAAAGTCTGAAGCCTTTACCCTCTGCTCCCCACTGGGCCAATAGGAAGACTTTCTCCACTGGTCTCTATGCCAGAAAGTCTCCAAAGCGGGGTGACACACACCCTACGTGGTACACCAGACAATCCTCTGAGGGGTAGGGTTGATGGGTTGAATTGGCGTCCCGCCAAAATTGGTATGTTGAAGCCGTAAGCCCCAGTACCTCTGAACATGACCGTACTTGAAGATGGGATGTTTACAGAGGTCACGGAGTTAAAAATGAGGCCATTACGGTGGGACTAGTGTCCTTATAAGAGAGGGAAATTTGGACACAGACAGAGGAAAGACCACATGAAAAGACACAGGAAAAAGACCAGCCAGGGAGAGAGGCCTTGAACAGAGGCCCCCTTGGGGCCCTCGGAAGGAATCAACCCTGCCGGCACCTTGATCTTGGACTTCTGGCCTCCAGAACCGTGCGACGGCACGCCTCTGTTGTTTAAGCTACGCAGCACGTGGTGCTTTGTCACAGCAGCCCTAGGAAGCTAATACAGGTAGGAAGAAAATGCCAGAACTTTCATTTCTGTCACTATGGTGGTTTGGCTTCTTGATCCTAATTCACGGCTCACCTGGAATGGAAATAACCCTGCTGACCACATGACTTTGTCGCGTCTCCCACTGTAGGTCCTAGGTGGCTATAGTCACATCAGCCTGGGCTCCAGACCTGCCCCAAATCTGTCGCCTGGAGCTCTTCCCATCTCCAGCAATGGATGGTCGGGCAGAAATGCTCCAGCTTCCTGATCAAGAGGAACAAGCAGGGGCGCCTGGGCGGCTCAGTCCGTGAAGCCTCCGACTTGGGCTCAGGTCATGATCTCACGATTGGTGCGTTCGAGCTCCACGTCGGGCTCTGCGCTGACAGCTCGGAGCCTGGAGCCTGCTTCCGATTCTGTGTATGTGTGTGTGCGTGTGTCTTTCTCTCTCTCTGCCCCTCCCCCACTTGTGCGCTCTCTCTGTCTCTCTCTCTCAAAAATAAACTTAAAAACAAAGTGTAATAAAAAAAAGAGAGAAAGAGAGAGAAACAAGCAGACGTTCAGCACCGACCCCAATAACCCGAAGGCTCGCAAGTCCTCTAACGACAACGGGTTGATTCACCTCTACACTGTGGGCGTGAAGTCTGGGGCTGATGGCAAACGCGTAGTGGTGGTCATGAAGCGGAGATCCCTCCAGGGAAAACCCACCACCCCCTACCTGTGGACCACCATGAACAAGAACGCCCCGGCCACCCTCGGAAGCATCAGGCACAGGATCCACACGAACAAGGACCACCCAGATCCGTACGTGGCCGCCATTCGCACAGCCAGCGCCATCCCTCGCCGCCAGAAGCCTGTGACGGTGAAGAGGAAGAGGCCCGCCCCACCAAGAGCTCCTGAGCACCTGCCCCCCACCTCCAAAGCAATAGAGATGTCAACCACTTCAAAAAAAACAAACAAAAACAAAAACAAAAAACTGTGACCCGGAGCCACTCCCGGCCAACCTGCAGCCTGAAATAGCCAAGCCCAGCCAAGATCAATCAGATCCCCACAGCCCTGCCGGACCCCGAGCAAGAAAAATAAATTCCCATTATTGTAAGCCACTGAGTTTTGGAGTGTTTGTTCCGCAGCCTTATTGTGGCAAGAGCCGACTATTACAATGACCAATATGCAACGTGCAGATTGACCCTGGGCCTTGTTTGGGCTGTATGTCACCGCTCGGCATCCAGTGTGACAGGTGAGGAATGCTAAGGCAGGAGTGGCAGTCCTATGACTTGGACAGCATCCACCTCAAATGATTTTTCACCTTCAGCAAATGGCCTGTTATAAGTGCTATATTGAGTTAATTTACAGATTATATTATGTCACTCTAACCAAACTAATCATCACAAAGCAGACAAGGGGCTTGAAATGATTCCTCTAACGAAACTGTGGCTTAAAGAAGGTACTGTAAATGGAAGCATAAGCTAGGAAGAAGCTGGCAGAGCTCACAATTCTCTTAGATTGAGAGCTAGTTCATTTAAAAAATTTTTCACACTCAGTGGCCCCTCGGTGGCTCAGTCACTTGAGCGTCTGACTCTTGATTTCAGCTCAGGTCACAGTCTTGCGGTTTGTGGGATCGAGCCTCGCACTGGGGTCTGCACTGGCAGCACAGAGCCTGCTTGGGATTCTCTCTCCTCTCTCTCTGCCCCTCCCCTGCTCTCTCTCTCTCTCTCTCTCAAAATAAATCAATATTAAAAAAAAAAATTCAGGGACACCTGGGGGCCCAGTCAGTTAAGCATCTGACTCTTGATTTCAGCTCAGGTCATGAGCTCATGATTTGTGGGTTTGAGCCCCGCATCAGGTTGTGGGCTGATGGCATAGAGCATGCTAAGGATTCTCTCCCCCCACCCCTTCCCTTCTCCTGCTCGAACTCTCTCTCACACAAAATAAATAAATAAACTTAAAAAAAAAATTCACACTTGACAAGAAGATAATTTGAAATACGGCTTTTTGACTTCTATCGTTAATAATGGACCTCACACATAGGCAGATGGCCTTATGATCTTAGCAAAAAGCATTAGCACGTGAATATAAGTTATAAGTAATTAAATAAACCTATGGTGGGGGGGGTGTACTAAAATGTTTCACTGTTGGGATTGAGACCACTTGAAAGTCACTTGAAAGCTCACAAAAAAAGAAAAAAGGAAAGGAAAGAAGAGAAGAGACGAGACGAGATGAGAAAAGAAAAAAGAAAAGACTCTTAACCGACTGAGCCACCCAGGCACCCCAAGATTTGATCTTGTTTGGGGTCATGAGTTCGAGCCCCGCATTGGGTATAGAGTTCACTTTAAAATCTTTAGGGGCGGGGCACCTGGGTGGCTCAGTCGGTTAAGCGTCCGACTTCGGCTCAGGTCACGATCTCACAGTTCGTGAGTTCAAGCCCTGAGTCAGGCTCTGTGCTGATGGCGCAGAGCCTGGAGCCTGTTTCCGATTCTGTGTCTCCCTCTCTCTCTGACCCTCCCCCATTCATGCTCTGTCTCTCTCTGTCTCAAAAATAAATAAACATTAAAAA
>NC_064817.1:33784759-33834211 GCF_023721935.1 Panthera uncia | reverse complement strand
GTGGCTCAGTCGGTTAAGCGTCCGACTTCGGCTCAGGTCACGATCTCACAGTTCGTGAGTTCAAGCCCTGAGTCAGGCTCTGTGCTGATGGCGCAGAGCCTGGAGCCTGTTTCCGATTCTGTGTCTCCCTCTCTCTCTGACCCTCCCCCATTCATGCTCTGTCTCTCTCTGTCTCAAAAATAAATAAACGTTAAAAAAAATTAAAAAATAAAATAAAATCTTTAGGGGCGCCTGGGTGGCTCAGTCAGTTGAGCGTCTGGCTCTTGATTTTGGCTCAGGTAGTGATCCCGGGGTCATGGGATCGAGCCCTACGTTGGGCTCCACACTAAGCATGGAGCCTGCTTGAGATCTCTCTCTCTGTCTCCCCCTCTGCTCCTCCCCTGCTTGCTCTCTCTCTCTAAAATAAAATTTAAAAAAAAAAAAGGAAAAGGAAGTCAGCTCACCATATCAAACTGATTTCTGAACTTGTTGGATGTTTTCATTTGTTTTTAATGTTGTGGAATTATGATGGTGTTCTCACTGAAAGACCCATCCCCTTGAAGCACAGAGTACACAGAACCATGGGCTTTTTCCAGTGTTGTGCTGTGCTCACGCTGTTTCTGAAGCCTAGGGGAGACATGCTGTCACGGAAAAAGTGAGGACAGCCCTCGGTGCTGGGCCTAATGAACACCATCCACAGCCAGGATCTGCAGTGCTCTGCGGCAGAGAGGGTGCCTGGGGCCCCTCACGGAGGCCCCGCTCCCAGCCCTAGCCTCCTCCTAGCTTTGCAAAAACCTCCGTTGACCTTCCCCATCTCCAACACCACCATTCCAGGCATGGAGACAAAGAGTGCCTCACTGTCGACCAGAAACTCTGCTCTGAACCCATTGGGTATCCTCCCCCTCCCTTGTGCAAATCTTGCTCCGGGCAGAGGCACCGAGCAGGGTTATGGAGTAAGGGCTTTGTCACGGAACAAGACCTCCCAAGGAGGGGGTGGGGGGTGGAGTCTGGGAAAGGAAGGGTCTGAAGGGGAAGTTGGAGGGTCAGAGGCTAGGCTGCCAGAGCGGGGCCATGAAGGAGAGCTTGGGGAGAAGCCCATGGAAGATGTCTCTACACCTGGCGGCCGGCCTGGCATGACGTGGCTATGGTGCAACAGGGCCAGCGGTCGAGAAGCAGAATTGCATGCAGGGCAGAAGAGAGTAAGGACAAGCTGGCACCTTCTGGCACCTTCCGGCACCTTCTGTCGTTCACCGCATCTAACCACGATGACCAAAGAGGAGTGACAGCTGCTTCTCCTCCACCTTCCAAATGTTGTGCAGATTTCCCTTCTGCCCAGCCCTGATCTGGAACCATAAAAGGAAGGGAATTGGGGGAGACGCCCCTGCAGCCTGGTCAAGGTGACACAACACAAACCCCCCCCCCCCGGGGGTCAAGATTTGAACTGATTGCCAGAGGGTCTGTTGTCGCTCTTTGGCCCTGCCAGTTTCAAGGGGAGGATTACGTTGCCAGTCCTCAGACATTCCTGTACCCCAGGACTGGGCAGGTGCACTTGGCTCGTGAAAGGAAAGACCTTCACGGGCAGCCTCTTCCAAGCCTCCCCTGCAGGTCAAACTCAACGCGGTCATTTTAACCCACTTACCACTTGAGAAAGATGATTTCAGGCTGGGAGACTCAGAGAGAGAGAGAGAGAGAGAGAGGGAGAAGGAGAGACAGAAACAGCTAAGGGCCTGTGGCAGGTTGTATTTTTCAAAGATGGCCACCGCTATGGACTGAGTAGTGTCCCCCCTACCCCGGAAGTCATACATTGAAGCCCTAATCCACAGTGTGACTGTATTTGGAGACAGGGCCTATAAGGAGGTAATTAAGGCTAAGTGAGACCATAGGGGTGGGGCCCTAATCCATTAGGAGTAGCATCCACATAAAAAGAGGAAGACACTCTTGGGACGTGCACGCAGAGAAGAGGTCATGAGAGGACGCAGGGAGAACAGGTCTGCAAGCCAAGGAGAGAGACCTCAGGAGAAACCAAACCTGCCGACACCTTGCTCTTACACTTTTAGCCCCCAGAACTGTGAAAGAACAAATTCCGTTATTTAAGCCCCGCAGCCTGTAGGATTTTGCTGTGGCGACCCCAGCAGATGAATACGGCCACCGCATCTCTCCCCTCCGGCAGGCTCTTCCTCAAGGCGACACCGGCTTTCCAATGACGACGACGTCTCCAGGGATGGAGTCTATGTCCCCTTTCCCTTGAACCCGATCAGGCTGTTGTGACTGCGTCCACCAAGAGAAGACAGCAGAAGCTAGGTCATGAAAATGCTGGGGCGCCTGGGTGGCTCGGTCGGTTGAGCGTCCGGCTTCGGCTCAGGTCATGATCTCACGGCCCGTGCGTTCGAGCACCGCACTAGATCTGTGAGTGAAGGAGCCTTCGGATGGCTCCAGTCCCCAGCAGTCAGGCCGCCCCAGAGACACTGTATGGACTAGAGACGAGCTGACCCCCACTGGCCTCGCCCAGACTACAGATTTGTAAGCAACATACGTGATTGCTGTTTTGAGCCCCTAATTTGGCGGTGTTTTGTTATGCAGATAACCAAAACTAAGGGGCTTCGGAACAAATGCATCCAGGACACCCCCTGGGGGGAAAGGAAGCCAAGTCAGTAGACAGGCTTTACCTGCTTTGGGGGTCGTTGCAGTGATTCCAGACAATCAAACCGATACAAACCTCTGGCATCTAAGGCGACGGAACAGGCTGTCAGCTGAGCGTTTCTGCAAAGACCACACCCACTTTTACCATTCCCGTTCGTTTTCGGTTGACTGTGAAAGTCTTCCCAAGGAGATCTGTTCATTATTATTATTATCAAGGTTGATCAGGCTCCGGACAGAGTTTAAAGGGAACAGATGTGCAGAAAGAAGATGGTGGAACCTGGAGGTCAAGCTGGAGGCGAGAATAATTAAAGGTCAAACTCCAGGTTTGCATTTGGTATTTATAGAACGTTCCGCGCTTGGTGTGACGGTTTTAAAACCAGGCTGATGAGGGAAGCTCCCTTCAGCTCTTAACAGGAGGGAAAGGATTTTACCATAAGGAATCCAGCCTGTCTAGTTCAAAGTTTTAAAAGGCAGCGTGATTAAGCGGCTTTGTTGCTTCGGGTGATGCTGTAAAGGTGAACAGGGCTGGGAGAGGAGGCTGTGTGAACAAAACAAAGCCAAACAAAACACTTTTTTCCCCCGACCGGGCACCCAGGGCTGTCAGCCGCGGGTCCCCGGGGCATCAAAAGCTGTTTTCTCCTCCGTTGCTACCGGCCCCCCCCTCCTCCCCCCAGGCTCGGAAGGAGCACAAGCGCTGCTTATGGCATTTGACAGGGGCCAAGGCAAATCAGGGAGGTGGCGTTCCGGTACATTGTGAGAGTCACCAAAGGAGGCGCACCTCTGCTCCGCTTCTCGCCCCTCTTTCCCCTCCCGTCTTCAGCATAGAACATCACAGAAACTCCTCTGTGTGTCTTTCAGCTTGTTGTTATCGGCTTTCGAGAACTGGATGTCTCCTTTTGTTTCCTGAAGCTTTGATGAGGGGGGGGGGATGGGAGGATGGGGGAGGCGAGAGGGACCCGTGCTCCAGGCTCAGACCGATCTCCCAGGGATCGTTTTGCAAACGGGTCCCGGTCCAAACCTTCCAAAGGCGCGGATGGAGAGGCTTGTAAGAACTTGTCTACGCAGGCACTGCATTTCTTCGTGAAAATGGGGTTGCTCAGACGCACTGTACGCAGCTATTGAGGAGGAAGAAAGATTATGAAGACCACGTGGCAACATGGAAGAAGGCAGGCGTGATATAACGTTACACGAAATACCAGAACCCCAGACTGTGCCCGGGTGCCGTTGCAACAATGTTAAGAGCGGATCAGGAAGCAGTGACTCGAACGGATACAGGACCGCCACAGTTCATAACAGTGGAAATCACCCAAATGCCCACAGACAGATGAAGGGAGACACAACCCGTGGATACAATGGAATATCATTTGACCTTGAAAAGGAGTGAAATTCTGACATACATATGCTCCAAGGCTGAAGCTTGAGGATGTTATGGAAATAATATGAAATAAGCCAGTTGCAAAAGGACACCTAGTGTATAAGTCCCCTTCCTGAAGTCCCTAGGGTGGTCAGATTCAGAGACAGAAAGTAGATCGGTGTTTGCTGGTGGGGGTGGGGGGGGGGGGGGGGGGGGGGGGGGTGGGAGTTAGTGTTTAATGGGGGCAGAGTTTCTGCTTGGAAAGTCGCAAAAGTTCTGGAGATGGACGGTGGTGATGGTTGCCCAACAACGTGAATGTGTTTAATGCCTAAACACAAAACGATGAAGTCTATGTTATGTATATGATACAGTGAAAAAATTAATTTTCTTAAAAGCTAAGTCGGGGGGGGTGCCTGAGTGGCTCAGTCGGTTAAGCAGCCGACTAGGGCTCAGGTCATGATCGCACTATTCGTGAGTTCAAGCCCCACATGGGGCTCTATGCTGACAGCTCAGAGCCTGGAGCCTGCTTGGGCTCCTCTGTCCCCCTCTCTCTGCCCCTCCCCCATTTGGGCTCTCCCCCAACATAAATAAATCTTTAAAATAAAATAAAATGGTTAATTGTATGTTGGGTGAATGTCACCTCAACATTTTAAAAAGTGGATTAGGAGGACCTAGAAAGGGAGAACAGATTAGGATCGTATCAGTGGCTTCATTTTGGTTTCTGAAAACAAACAAACAAACAAACAAAAACTGTTAAAACAGTTTGGGCAATGTACTTTTTATGTGTTTAAGATAAATCCGTCGGGCAAAAAGTCTATTATAAAAAACAAACTGTTAATCAACTGTAGCATAAGTCTTGTACAGAGAGAAACACCATAAGGAAAGAGAAATCGAGGACTGAGCTAAGATGTGGCTTGTCACTTTTTTTTTTTAAGTTTATTTATTTATTTTGAGTAGAGGGGAGGGGCAGAGAGACAATCCCAAGCGGGCTCTGCACCGTTAGCGTGGACCCCGGCGAGGGACTCGATCCCACGAACCCCGAGATCATGACCTGAGCTGAAATCAAGGAAAAAAAAGAAATAAATATTCAACAGCCAGTGTTGCCAGCATGATGCTGGGCCCAGAACGTAGAGAAACGAGAGAAGCTGCCGCACGCAGAGGCTGCCTAAAGGGAGACAGGGCACGTTGGCCGGACCTGGGGCCATGATGGGATTTTCAAAGGCCAAGGGGAAAGAGAAGACCCTCTAGCGTGAGAGAATAGGCAGGGGGCAGGAAGGCCAATGTCTTTGGTCAGGAGAAGGGAGGGGCGGGCAGGGGGTGTGCCAGGCGAGCTGAATGCAGCACAGTTAAGCAAGCTGTGAATGGCTCCCCGAGGGACAAACGCTGCGGGCAGTAGGCAACGAGGAGCCACGGTTGACTCCTGACCCAGGGGGGGCCGGAAAGGCCCAAACACGGCCGGAGCCTCAGCCCTGACGCGGATTACAGTAGCAGCAACAAGGAGCAATTCTGGAAACCCTACTCTCTTATTGATGGCTTATAGTTTCTCGTCCCCGAGAACTCGGTTCACGAGTTCAAGCCCCACATCGGGTGAGCACAAGACCCGCTTCTGATGAGCCCCCACTTCTCTCTCTCTCCCTCGCTCACTTGCACCCATTTTCTCTCTCTCTCTCTCCCTCTCTCTCAAAAAAAAAAAAAAAAAAAAAAAAAAAAAAAGGCTGAACCTTAAGCTGGCAGTGGGGAAGCGCTGAGAAACTACCAGAATTGCATCACAGAACCTGTCTCCCCTCCAAAGACCCAGAAGCAGCCACGCAGGTGCTTCTGGAAGTGGAGGTGACACTGATCAACTGAAAGTCCTTTCTAGACATTTCTCCATTAAAAAGCCTAGCCAGATCACTGTAGAACCGTGGTTCTCAGAATCCCCTGGACGGTTTGTTAAAACACAGACAGCCAGGGTTTTGAATCCAATAAATCTAGAGCAGGGATTAAGAATGTGCATTACTTAGAATTTCCCAGGTGATGCTGCTGCCGGCCAGGGGGACCACACTTTGAAAACGGCTGCTCTAGAGTGAAGTCTGCGTTTGGCAGGCCACATGCACACACACAGAGGGTCCTAGCAGCTTTTGGGTCGACACACAACTGTAAATGTCAACACAGAACTGGTGATCGCCAGACATCTAGGAAAACCTCTAATGTGAACGACAAAGACCAAAAGGAACAGATAAAGCCTCCTGAAGGGAACAGACTATGCTGGGGAATGTAAACCCCACCGGAACACACGACAGGTATGTGCACATGCCTATCAATAAGGTCCCAGAGGAGACATTATTTTAATAGTATTAAAAAGAGGGGCCCCTGGGTGGCTCAGTCAGTTACGTGTCCGATTTCTGCTAAGGTCATGATCTCACTGTTCATGAGTTCGAGCCCCGCGTCAGGCTCTGTGCTGACAGCTCGGAGCCTGGAGCCTGCTTCCGATTCTGTGTATCCTTCTCTCTCTGCCTCTCCCTCTCTCTCAAAAAAAAAAAAAAAAAAAAAAAAAAAAAAAAAAAAAACATTAAAAAAAATGTTTTTAATAGTTTTAAAGAGAAGCATACAGGGGCACCTGAGTGGCTCAGTCAGTTAAGCATCTGACTTCCGCTCAGGTCATGATCTCACACTTTGTGAGTTCGAGCCCCATGTCAGGCTCTGCGCTGACAGCTGAGAGCCTTCTTGGGATTCTCTCTCTCCCTCTCTCTCTGCCCTGCCCCCGCACTCTCTCTCTTTGAAAATAAATAAATAAACTTTAAAAAGAAGAAGAAGAAGAATTCAGGGAATAAAAAGGAACTTCCAGAGAATCAAATTTGAGCTATTGGAAATTTAAAATATGACAGCATAAATGAAAAAAAAATTAAGTAGAAGAAGTTGAATATAAAGTTGGGAATGTTTCCTGGAAAATCGAGAAAAGAAAAAAAAGATGAGAACTGGAAAAAAATTATAAATGATTAGCTTGAAAGTCCAAATAAACAGAGTTTTAGAAAGAAAAAACAGAGGTGGAGGGAAGAAAACATCAAAGAAAGAATTTAAGAAAACATCCCATACCTAAAGGACATGAGCTTATAGATTACAAGGACCATTGAAGGGGTGCCTGGGTGGCTCAGTCATTTGAGTGTCTAACTCTTGATTTTGGTTCAGGTCTTGATCTCAGGGTCTCAGGATCGAGCCCCTCATGGGGCTCTGCACTGACCGTGGAGCCTGCCTGAGATTCTCTCTCTCTCTCTCTCTCTCTCTCTCTCTCTCTCTCTCTAAAACAAGGAAGGAAGGATGGAAGGATGGAAGAAAGGAAGAGAGGGAGAGAGGGAGGGAGAGAGATAGAGAAAGAAAGGAAGGAAGAAAGGAAGAAAGAAAAACAGGAAACCATTAGAATACATACAACAGTGGATGACAATAGACCCACATAAGTGCAAACCATCATGAACTTTCAGAGCGCTGGAGACAAAGATCCTGAAAGCTTCTAAAGGGAAAATATGTATTATACACAAGGATTGAGAGTTAGTATGGCCCTGGACTTCTCCATAGCAACCCCGAAATTTGGGAAAAAAAGAGAAAAAAATGCCTTTCAAAATTCTCAGGGGAAACGATCCAACTTAGAATTCTATATCCAGCCAAACTATCCGTTAAGTGTGAGCATAGAAAAATACTTCTCTGACGTGCGAGATCTCAAAACATTGCTGCCCATGCATCCTTTCTCAGAAAGCTGCAGGATGAGATGAGTCATCAAATGTTGGGAAAAATCAAGAAAGAAGAAATGTGGAATCCAGGGAACTTGGGGTGGCACCGAAGATAGAGGCAGAGAGAATCTCCAAAATGAGAGGAGACACAGAGTGACCACTGAACAGTAATCACAGGGAGTGACTCCTCTAGATGGGGACTGCTCAGAAGCTTTCTGCTAAGCCATGGCCAACGAGGTCTTGAGCTGTTTGGACACAGTGAGAAATCTAGTAAATTGGGAGAGTTTGGGCTTTAGCAACCTCCTTAAACCGAGGCAGCCAGAAGGTGGTAAGACAGCTCAGTGACTACAGCCTGGCCTGAATTCCGATTTTCCATGCAAAGATGAAAAGGCCCAGATCCCGCCTCTGCCTTCCTCCACCAGCAGCCACATCCCCGTGCACATTTGGAAAGGCAAAAATATCTAGGCCAATTTTATCACACTAAAAAGGGAAAAAGAATCATCAAAGTTCAAACTCTCCATCATCAAATGACCTCAGAGTCTCCCCAGTGTGAAATTCCAAATGTCTGGATCCTGGCACTCTCATGGGTAGAAGGGAAACGGGTGATTGGCAATGGTCATTGTTTTATTGAACGAGAACTTGCTAGGGTATAATTAGATGACACAGATTCCTTTTTCGTTTTTTATAGGGAAGCATTTTGCCGTTACATCGGAGTATGGCATATGTTTTGCGGCCATGGATTTTTCACTCAGATAGTATCTCTTTCAGTGGTTCATTTAAAGCCAAAATGACACCAAAATGGACCAAGTGGCCCAACTGTCCTCTCCCCAGCCCCACCCCAGAGCTACAGGGCAGGTAAGTGTCTGTCCCTTTTTACACTTCCCTTCCGTGGGCCTGGCTGCCATTAGTGATCTGCGTGAGGGATCCCAGTCCCATTCTACAGTTTTCCTGGTATAAAATGTAGGACTAATTGGGGGTGGAAAAGCATCTCAGTAGGTTGAGGTAAATAACAAGTCTTGTCTAGGTGCCCCCCCCCAAAAAAACCACCTGCACCCTCCAAATAATCCATCGCATGACTCCATGATATAATCAAGAGTCTTTCAAAGAGGGACGAATCCCTGCGGCCCAGGCTTTGGCCTCATCCTCTTGCCTGTCACGCATTCACATGCCCACCAGCCGTGAGGACCCTTTCCAATCTCCCTACCCCAACACATCTCCTCCAACCAGACGAGGGGTCACTTCCAGACGGAGCCCCCAAACCCCTGTGCCCCCTACCTTCTGTCCACCTACATAGGCAGCCTACTCTCAGAGGCCCAGGACTGTTCGCTGCTCATCTCCCCTCAGATTGTGCCAAGGGAGGGTGGAGAGCAGAGATAATTCATCTTTGAACCTGAGCACCTAGCAGAATCTCGCATGAAGCAGTGCTTAATGCATACTTGTGGAACGAACGAACAAATGAATGAGCAAACAAAATAAATGCATGGACAATATGACTTCGGCGGAGGGGCGCCTGGGTGGCTCAGTAGGTTAAGAGTCTGACTCTTGATTTCAGCTCAGGTCATGACCTCACAGTTCGTGGGATCGAGTCCCACGTTGGGCCTCGCGTGCGGAACCTGCATGGGATTCTCTCTCTCTCGCTCTCTTTCTCTTTGCCTTTCCCCTGCTCTCGCGCTGTCTCAGAATAAAGAAATAAACTTTAAAAAAAATATGACCTAGGGACTTTGGTAAACGCCACATAAATTTATTGTGTCATGTGACTGCCAAAAAATGCTAATACCAAAGGCTTATCCTGTTGAGCTGTTGTCCTCAGCATTGTGCTGTGGTGCATTGACAACTTTAGTTTCTCTCTTATTATTTAGGATTAAAAAATATACATAAAGAAATAAGGTAAATATTAATGGAGATTCATTTCTTTTTAATTTTTTTTTTAATGTTTATTTATTTTTGAGACACAGAGTGCGAGCAGGGGACGGGCAAAGAGACACAGACTCCAAAGCAGGCTCCAGGCTCCGAGCTGTCAACACAGAGCCCGACGCGGGGCTCGAACTCACAAACCGAAAGATCATCACCTGAGCTGAAGTCGGACGCTCAACCGACTGAGCCACGCAAGCTCCCCGAGATTCATTTCTTTTTATTTGTAGATTCAAATCGATGTGACTAGCCTCTATGTTTACTGTGCAGCTTGCCATTTGCGAATGCCCTTACTCGGCCAGTACAACGGTAAATGTTTGTCACCCGTGGCACCTGCGTGACCAGGAGAAGAACAGGAGGCCGACCGACTTTCTCCTCCACTGTCAGCATATTGTGACGCATTGCAGCTTACAGGTGCCTAGCGATGTGGATTTACTGATCATATGACCTAGTTTTAACTTAACTCTGGTGAACAGCAGAAGCCTCCAGAACGGAGGTCCTTAAACGTAAATAAATACAGTGGATTGCAAAGGAAGCCAACAGCATTTAAATCATTACCAAATTATTAAAACAAATTTGTGATACAGATATTTATGTGCTTCTTTCGTAAATCATTAACTAACAAGTTCCTGTGGCAGATCGAATAACTATCATCATTTCATAGTGCTGATGAGCATAAACGATATTTCAAGGTATCTGCCACAACGGGAATGTGATTTCAATTGGTGACGGTCGCAGGTACGGCTAATGCTACAGAGGTTTGTTGCTTAGGTTCGAAATCGAAGGAAATGCTGAATTTCAGTGAGAAGCTAGTGAAAATGAAGATATCGTTTTTTCCCGCATCCAGTTCACAGACCCTGTGAATTTTACCCTTGAACCTCGGGTTAAGAGCCCTGGCCTATGACAAAGTAAAGGCTACTGGTCCCGTTTCTGGCAACCTGGCTACCAGGTGTTCTGTTGAATCTCATTTAAAAACAAGTATAGCCAGCCTCCAAGTGAATCATGAATCGCACATGAAAGCCCCCTTGTGTGTGGTCCCTGGGCTTGTCAGATTCATAGACCCCCGCTCAGGCAATGGCAGAGGTGCTAGTGTATTTCCAGTCAATTCCCCATGTCTGGAGCATCGCTTCTTTTCTCCACGAAAACTTATCTCCCACAGATGTAAATCCTAATGGGTGAGCCTTCTGATGCAGATTTAGATATCGTTGATGGGCTCGAGGTAGTTGTCTTTGCAGCTTGGATTTCTGATTCGGGTTTTTCAAATGCTAACCATCCCTGAGGTGTGCATGCTTCATTAGTGTGTTTCAAATGTAAACCCACCTCTTCTACGGTGGATATTAAAAACAGCAAAGACTCGCAGAGCCACACTGAAGCACTTTGTTACAGACTGGATTGTGTCGTCCCCCGACCTCAAATTCATAGGTTGAAACCCTAACCCACAATGTGGCTGTGCTTAGGATCTGTAGGGAGATAATGAAGGTCAAATGAGGTCATAAGGGTGAGGCTCTGATCCTATAGGACAGGTGTCCTTATGAGAAGAGGAAGAGACATCAGAGAACTTTTTCTCTGCATGCACAGGGGGAAGACCGCGTGAGGACAGAGCAAGAAAGTGGCCATCTCTAAATCAGAAAGAGAGGCCTCACCAGGAACCAAATTTGCCAGCAGCTTGATCTTGGAATTCTAGCCTCCAAAACTTGGGAGAAAACAAATTTCTGTTGTTTAAGCCACCCAATCTGTCATACTTTGTTATAGCAGCCCGAGCTGGCTCGGACACCCGCCCTCCATGGATGGGGCTTTTGACTATTTCAAACAACAGCAGAAGTGACACTTTGTGACTTCCAGAGCTAGATTTAAAAAAAGCCATGCAGATCTTGTCTCGCTTGGGGGGAAGAGGGAGAGGGGGAACACTCGCTCTTAGAAGCCTGAGTCATCGAGTAAGAAGTCTTGCATTATGGGTTAAATTATGTCCCCCAAAAAGATATGTTGAAGTCCTAACCCCCGACAACCTCCGAAGGTGACCTTATTTGGAAGTAGGGTCCTTGAAACCGGTGGTTAGCTAAGTTAAGATGAGGTTGGGGGTGCCTGGGTGGCTTCATCGGTTAAGTGTCTGACTTTGACTCAGGTCACGATCTCACGGTTCATGGGTTTGAGCCCCGCGTCCGGCTCTGTGCTGACAGCTCGGAGCCTGGAGGCTGCTTTGGAGTCTGTGTCTCCCTCTCTCTCTGTCCTTCCCCCACTCACACTGTCTCTCTCTGTCTCTCAAAAAATGAATAAACGTTAAAAAGAATTTTTTTTTTAAAGATGAGGTTATACTGGCGTAAGGTGGGCCCTGATCGAATCTGACTGGTGTCCTTATAATAAGAGGGAAATCTGGGGGCACCTGGGTGGCTCAGTCGGTTAATCATCTGACTTCAGCTCAGGTCCTGCTCTCACAGTTCGTGAGTTCGAGCCCTGAGCTGTCAGCACAGAGCCTGGAGCCTGCTTAAGATTTTATGTCTCTCTCTCTCTCTCTCCCTTGAAACTTAAACATTAAAAAAAAAAAAAAGAGGAGGGTAATTTTGGACATGGAGCCACAGAGACAAAAGAAAGTTCATGTGAAGATACAGGAAGAATGCCGCACAAAGACAAGAGCAGAGGTTGGGAGGATACATCCAGAAGCCAAGGAATGCCCGGGGCCACCAGAAGCTGGAAGAGATAAGGAAAGATCCACCCCTAAAGGCTTCAGAGGGAGCCCAGCCGACCCCTTGATCTTAGACTTCCGGCCTCCAGAACTGTAAGCCCATTTCTGTTGTTCAAGCCGCCCAGCTTGTGGCACGTGGTTACAACAGCCCTGGGAAACTCATACGTCCCTCCAGCCCAAGGCTGCCATCAACAGTCGCAGCTGATCCTGACCTTCAGCTTTTGCGGGCCCAGGTGCCCGCCATGCTAGGGAAGAAGCCATCTTGGAACCAGACATGATGGAGCCGAGACAAGCTGTCCCCTGCATGCCCTTGCCAGATTCCTGACTGGCAGAGTCTGGGCGCTGTTACTCTGCTTATTTTCTGCCCCTGAGTTTTAGGGTAGTTTGTTCTGGGCAGAACAGTAGTACTCAGTATATTTGTCCTTCGTTTCTACACATCGGTGATCATTCTTCCTCCTTTCTGGCAGCCAGAGGGGCCCCGTATTTGGTTTGATGCTTTGCTGTGTCCGTGTGGAAACTCTGAATAATCTTTCGAATGCAGGCCCTGCGTTCGAATCTTTTCGAATGCAGGCCCTGCATTTTCATGTTGCGCCAGGCCCTACAAATTAGGCACCGATCCCGGCTGGAGCCTGAGAAGGCACGCTGAACCCCGAGAGGACTTTAGGAAGGAAGGACGCACGCCACAGATGAGAGGAAGCTGACGAAGGGTCTGGATGCAGGAGCATTTCCCAGAGAAGAGCTGCCATACTGGTTTTGGACGCCTTCCTCCACACTTCGATGTGACTGGGCATCTCTCTTGTCGAAGCCACTGTTTTTAGGGTTTTCAGTCACTCTCGGTTGAGACCAATTCCCCCTGATACAATGTGGGAGTGTGAACTCTGAGTCTGCCAATCATCGTTCTGGAAATACAGCTGCCGAGGCAAAGCCTATACACCCCTGGGTCTCTTACAGCTGGATGTGACCATGAGACCGCGTTCTGGCCAATGGGATATAAGCAGAAACTTCAGATGCAATTGCCAGAAAGTGTCCTTAAATGGAGATTGGGTGCCCTTTTTCGTCGCTTCCTCCTTCCTGCTGGCTGGAATGCAAACGTAATGACTGGAGCTTCTGCAGCCATCTTGGGCCATTAGACACAACCCATGCTGAGAATGTCAGAGCCACAGGACTGAGGGAACTCCAGTCTCTGACAGCTTTGCACCAGCTCTCAAATGCCTATCCTGGACGTTTTTTGTATGTGAGAGAAGTAGGGGTGCCTGGGTGGCTCAGTTAGTTGAGGATCCGACTTCGGCTCAGGTCGTGATCTCATGGCCCGGGAGTTGGAGCCCCGCGTCAGGCTCTGTGTGGACAGCTTGCCCTGGAGCCTGCTTCTGATTCTGTGTCTCCCTCTCTCTCTCTCTCTGCCCCTCCCCCACTCATGCTCTGTCTTTCTGTCTCTCTCTCTGTCAAAAATAAATAAACATTTAAAAAAGAGAGAGAGAGAGAGATTCGGGGGCTCCTGGGTGGCCCTGTTGGTTGAATGTGCGGCTCTTGATCTCGGCTCAGGTCATGGTCTCGTGGTTCCTGAGATCGACCCCCACGTCCAGCTCTGTGCTGACAGTGCTGAGCCTGCTTGAGAAGGCCAACAAGTCCCAAGATCTGCAGCCTACAGTAAGTAGTTCCAGCCTGGATGCCTTCAGCCTCAAAACCCGGAAAAGTCATAGTTTCAGTCCGAGTTGGGAGTTGGAACTCATGAGTCACCGATATGGCAGCTCAAGGCAGTCAAGCAGGGGGAGTACCCCCTTACCTTCCCCCCCCCCCCGAGAGGCAACCTTTATTGTGGCACTCGGGCCTTCAACTGATTGGGCCTTCAGCTGATTGGACGAGGCCCACCCACGTTAGGGCGGGCGATTGGCTTTCCTCAGTCTTGCCAATTCACACGTGAATCTCATCCAAACACTCATCCAAAACACCCAGCGTAACGTTTGACCAAATATCTGGGCGTATGTGATCCGGTCAGGTGACACCTAGAGTGAACCATCACAGGGTCCTCCGTGAGCTCAACTTGTTTACCCCTGGACACTTTTAGCTTGTACTACCAGTTTTGCTCTTTCTTGGCCTAAATTTTCTGCTGTAAGGAGTCCTGCCCTCACCTATACATAATTTATGTGTTTTCATCTTTTTATTGATGTTGATAATATCTCTTCTGAAATTAGGAGGAAATAAGTAGAGACAAGACAAAAGGGGCGTCCTAGTTCTAAATACTTTTTCTTAATAGATCTTGGGAGAAAAATCAATGAAAAATACCTTAATAGGAAAAACTGAGGAAAAGTTTAATAGTCTAGTGCAGTGGCTCTTACATGATAAAGTGCATCGGAGTTCCCCAGGTGCTTGTTAAAACA
Organism: Panthera uncia; assembly: GCF_023721935.1. Lineage (NCBI taxonomy): Eukaryota > Metazoa > Chordata > Mammalia > Carnivora > Felidae > Panthera > Panthera uncia. The sequence goes on along the minus strand of NC_064817.1, from coordinate 33,819,565 downwards.
CAGATGGCTGGGTCCCTCTCTCGGAGTTTCTGGTTCAGTAGGTATGGGGTAAGGCCTGAGAATTTGCAGCTCTAACCAGTTCCCAGGTGATTCTGATTTGCTGGTTCAAGACCACATGTCAAGTAGGAAAATGTTAGGGGACCAAGCCTGTCCATAATGTGCCCAGAACTGATATGGCACTTAGGGACCCATGTTCCTTCCATCTTGGCACTCGACCCTTCTATGCCACCTCATAGCCCAAGATGGCCACCTGAGCTCCAGCCATCAGGACTAGATTCCAAGCAAATGTTAGAAGGAACCCAGAACGACCCCTTCTTTTAAGGACACTTCCCTCTTCCCAGAAGTTGCATCTACGACTTCCGCTTACGTTCCATTGACCAGAACGTAGTCACGTGGCACCCCTAACTGCAAACAAGCTAGGAAATAGAGGGGCTTTTTTTTTCTCCAGGAGGCTATGTGCCCCAACGAACATTCTATTACTTACAAGTAGTGGGGGAAAGGGCGATTTAGGGTCGACTGATGGCCTCCACCCTGGGGATCTTCCAGCTTGTTTGGAACACGAAACAATTCATTCCCTATGACAGTGTGTAACCTGGGCCTGTGTTTCCTTCCGAGCCGGAAGCACCATCGACGCAGCCCAATAAACAGGACTTAGAACCTGGAAGACTGACCATGAAATCCAAAGCTCGATATGGACATTTTCTTGCTCCCTCTCACTGGGTTAGTTAATTGGTTATCCTGTTAACTGGCAAAGGTTTGTCTCCTCTGGATCTCTGGTCTCCCGAAGTCCAGTCAAGACCAGACATCAGCAAATTCAGGGGGAAACGTCCTCTGGAGGAAAGACCAGGAACGCCAGCAATGCACATAATTACACTCACTCAGCTCCAGAGAGAACACCAAATAAATGAGCTTTTAACAAACCCCGTAACTGTGCCAGATGACAGAGGTTTTCTCCCTCCGCAGTTCTGGGCTCAAGGTGGAAGATGGGCCTCAAAGTTCCCCGCTGCTAAGAGGAAAGGAGGCTCGGGAAACAGAACGCTGCCCAAGCAGACAGTTCCTTCAATGCGTGACTCAGTGGTTTAATTTTTAAGTGGGGCCCTGCTTGGTAGAACGGAGCAAAAAAAAAAAAAAGAAAGGACTTTGGTAAAGCAGGAAAGGAATGTTGGGGAAAAAAAAAAAAGCCTGTGCGTCTATATATTCCCTTAGATGTATGTTGGTTATTTCTTTTCTCTTGACTTCCTGTCGCCAGACAACATCATACTTTTATTTCTTTGTAGTATCTCCTCCTTGATCATTCTCTCATAATAAATTTCAGAGCAACATTTTAACAGCCGCTTCAAAAATTATGTTTCCTAGGGGCTCCTGGGTGGCTTAGTCGGTTAAGCGCCCAGCTCTTGATCTCGGCTCAGGTCATGATCTCAGGGTTCTGGAGACCAAGGCCCTTATCGGGCTCTGTGCTGACAGTACAGAGCCTGCTTGGGATTCTCTCTCTCTCCTTCTCTCTTTCGACCCCTCCCCGTCTTGCACACATGTGCACTCCCTCTCTCTCTGAAAATAAACTTAAAAAATATATATATATATAATTATGTTTCCTGAAGTCCCCTACACCTAGAAAGAATTAAGAAAGAAAGAAAGAAAGAAAGAAGAAAGAAAGAAAGAAAGATGTAGGAACTCTACTGCTCTATGATTTCATAATTATTTATGTATGTCATCATCAACAACAAATGTTTCTAAAGTGCCTACTATGTGACTGGGGCTGGGGAGTAGAAAACTCAACAGGGTTCTTGCCAGCAAGGTTTTATACTCTCTCTTAAAAAAAAAATAATAATCAAAAATAAAATAAAATAAACGTCTTGGGGTGCTTGGGTGACTCAGTTGGTTAAGCGTCTGACTCTTGATCTCAGTTCAGATCTTGATCTCAGGGTGGTGAGTTCAAGCCCTGTGTTGGGCTCTGCACTAGGCAAGGAACTACTTAAAAAATAAACTAAAATAGGGATGCCCGGGTGGCTCAGTCGGATGAGCTCAGGTCATGATCTCATGGTTTGTGAGTTCGGGCCCCATGTCGGGCTCTGTGCTGACAGCTTGGAGCCTGGAGCCTGCTTTGGATTCTGTATCTCATTCTCTCTCTGCCCCTCCTCCACTTGTGCTCTGTCTTTCTCTGTCTCTCAAAAATAAATACATGTAAAAAAATTATTTTTAATAATAAAATAAAATAATCAAAATAAAATACATCTTATCTCCCACAAGAAACATTTTTTTTATTTTAAGGAGGCTTCACATACGAGGGGCTTAAACTCACAACCCCAAGATCAAGAGTAGTATATTTCACCCACCGAACCAGCCAGCTGCCCCCATACTCTCTTTTAATGGAAATATGACATACAGTTGAGAATAAAAAGGTAGGTAGGTAGATTGGTAGGTAGGTAACTGTGGCCAAGGCTATTGGTTGCTTATCCAAGGGTCATTTCTGTCCTTCTGTGTCCCCAACTTCCCTCCATCTCCCTTGATGGCCAAGCATAAATTACCTTCTAGTAGTCACCATTCCCTGTGGCCAGAGAAGGTGACCCTTCCCCAGTCCTGGGAGCAGTGAATCATGCTTGGTCTAAGCCAACCATGGTGGCTTCATATACATCCCTTTCCCAAGATGATTGAGCACGGCCATGTGACCCAGTCCTAAGACAATGAGACTAGAAGTGAAATCCACTAAATACTCTCAAAGAAGGAAGTATCCTTTTTTTTTTTTTTAAGTTTCTTTATTGTTGACAGTGAGAGCACAAGCGGAGAACAGGCAGAGAGAGAAGAGAGAGAGAATCCCGAGCAGGCTGCACGCCGTCAGTCCGATGCGGGACTCGAACCCACGAACCACAAGATCACGACCTGAGCCGAAGTCAAGAGTCAGACGCTTGACTGAGCCGCCCCGGCATCCGAGGAAGTATCAATTTCTTTAAGCCGAACCTATCGTGGCTGGAATTGCTTTGGTCATCTTTAGACCACGAGGAGAGTCACCTCCAACAAGCTGAGGACAGCAGAGCAGAGAGGTGAAAAACTCAGTTGCTAGACCCACCCGGGAACGAGTGTGCCTCAGGAGTCCTTGTCTTGGGAGATACAGTCCCCTTCCTGTTAAGCCACTTTAAGTGGGGTCTTTGGTTCCTTGCAGCTGACGACACCCCATCTGATGGCCATATGTACTGGCTGCTTTCCATATGTTAGCTCATCTATCGTCCACCTGCCTGTGAAGAAGACATTTTAAGCCCATTTTAAGGATGGAGTCTGAAAGTCTGATATCACATCCAAGGTCACACTGGTGGAGCCGTCTTTTTATTTTATTTGTAATTTTTTTTTCAGTGTTTATTTAATTTGAGACAGAAAGAGAGAAGGCAAGCAAGGGAGGGGCAGAGAGAGACACACAGAGACAGAAACAGAGAATCCCAAGCAGGTTTCGTGCTGTCAGCGCAGAGCCCGACTCAGGGCTCGAACTCACGAACGGTGAGATCGTGACCTAAGCTGGAATCAAGACTCAGACGCTTAACCAACTGAGCCACCCAGGTGCCCCTAATGGAGCCCTCTTTTAAACACGGTCTGTGCCCAATAAAGGCGCAACGGATGAAATGAATGACCGAGCAGGGGGTGCTGCTAAGGGGCTGAAGGTCACCGCCCATCCTGGGGGCCCAGAAACACAACCTCGTGTACGACGCACCCTGTCCCAGTCTTCAGATCGTTCCTTGACTCTCCAGCCTAAGCATCTTCAAATTCACCCCAAACCACAGCTTTCTGTGTTTCATCAAAGAGCCTCCAATCAAAATCCAGATGGAAGACAATCCTTCCGGACAGGAAGTCCTTCCTCAGGTCTCACCTCAGAGTCCTCTGCTGGAGTGCGGTTTGGTCCCTGACCCGAGCACAAGACAGCCCTGCCCTCTTCCTTGGACTCAGCACCCCTCCCTCGGGCAGAGCAGCGACTATGAAAACAGATCTCACTGGGGGACAAAGCCTGCCGGGCTCCGGGACACCCCCCCCTCGCTTTCAGGCGTCCTTCACGCTCCTTAGCCACGTGCTGCTTATGCTTCCTTTTCTTTTGTTCGGCGTCCATTACAGGACGGCGACGACTGTTCAGACGCATTTCCCTCTGGCTCGCCACCCGGCTCCGGAGCTGGGACGTGAGGGCTGTCCTTCACCTGGTGCCACGCTGCATCAGATCACCGCCAGCTTCCCGAGGGCGGTGTTCCAGGCGAGGAAAATTGCTCCCGAGATTGCTTAAGGCCCCTGGGGAAATGACAAGGAGAGATTAATCTTCCATTGCTAATCTTCCTACGCGGCTGGATCAGAACGGTTGCCTGCAGGAGACGGCCGCCTGGCTCCCGCGGGGGCCCCGGGGTCCCTCCACGTTGCCGCCGGGAAGGGGGCAAGGCAGAGGTCGAAAGGAGGCGCGGTGTGTGATTCTCCCGCGCCCAGCCCTGTGTCTGTCTACATGACAGACTTCTCCAGCAGTTTGGTCCAAATCGCTGCCGTTTGAGACTGAGCGTCCGTCTACACCTACCCCTCGGGGCCCACGGGATCTGGATCTGCTCCAGCCTCTGCTGACAGCCGCTCCCTCTGGGCTCCGGGACCCACGGCCTTCTTCCCACAAGGCCTGGACTTCGGCCGGGCTCTCTGCCTGGAGCCCTTGGTTGTCCCCGGTGTGAGGACTTTCATGTCCGTTTCTCTGCTGGACCGTAAGGACGGGTACCCCATCTGCCTGCTCTGCCGCGGCGCCCCTGGCTCCCGGCAGGTGCCTGCTGTGCCCTGAGTGCCCAGGAATAGGTGTGCGAGGAAGGAACCCGTTCTGGCAGCTGACGACGTGCAGGCACTGGGGAGGTGCAGAAGGAGCACGCGGCTTTCGTGGTTGTCACCGTAGCCAGTAAACTTAATCTGCGCCGGTGACCTCAAGGGGCAGGTACAATTATTCTCTCCATTGTACAGAGGGAGAGGCTGAGGCACGGAGAGGCTAAGTACCTTGCTCGCGATGCAGGCGACTGGTTCTCGAACACCTGCTAGCCATCCCCGTGCCTCTCTGACTACAGGCTGCCGTCGGGGGGACTCCCCTGTGCCTTCCCACCCAGGCCGCATCTTGTTTTAGGACAAAGCACCACTCAGCCCAAAGGAGCCATAGCCTGGTTTTCGCGGGACTGCACGCTCTCAAAAACAAGCCAGAAAGGGAGGAGGAAATGCAGATCACGGGGAAATCAGGAAACCGTCCAAGACTTCGGGGCGGCTCAGTCGGTTGAGCATCTGACTGTTGGTTTTGCCTCAGGTCATGATCTCTCCCCCCTCCACCACACCCCCCGGTTTGTGGGTTCGAGCCCCGTGTCTGGCTCTGCTCTGGCAACGAGGAGCCCGCTTAGGATTCTCTCTCTCACCCTCTCTGTCTCTGCCCCTCCCCTGCTTGTGCTGCCTCTGTCTCTCGCAAAATAAATAAATAAAGCTTAACATTTTTTTTTTTTTCCTAAAAAAAAGGACGTTGGGGCTGGGAAGTTAGTTAAGGGGGCCAGAGACCTGCCCAGCGGTCTCTGAAGCCGCCCGAATTCCTTGTGCTTTCGGTGCGGGAAGCAGGAAGCAGGATTCCCAGGGATGCCAGTCCAGCCCGCTTGGTCACTGGCAGGAGAGGGGAGGCTGTGCTGGCCCGGAGAAGCCTGACTCGCTGGCCCCAGGACTCAGATATCTGGGAAGCAACCCCTGCTGACTCCCGTGCCCTGAGCAGCTGTACCCGTCAGAACTGCCGTCCGATGCAAATAACCACCAACTCCACCAACAGCATCCCGAACAAACCTAAGCGTTATTTTGCTCACCCAAGAAGAACTCGAGAATGGGGTGCCTACAGGCGTGAGTTCAACGCATAAAACATCAGGGACAGCATTTCGGGGATTCTCTTGCCCCGGCCTTCGGGCCTCAAAATGGCTGCGGAGGTTCCAAGAGCATGTTCACGGTCAAGGCACAGAGGTGGGAGGAGGTGGGGTGGCACCAAAAATGTCTGTTCCCTTTATGAAGAAGTGAAAGCTTTCCAAGAAATCTTCCGGAGGACTGCAGCTTATGAGGCACCTATAACTGTGAAGGGGTCCCAGCAAGGTAAGCACTCAGCCCCCTCCGCCTCCTCCATCAGGGGAAGGGGTTGGGAATGGGGGTCGGTTGAGGCTTCCCCAAAAGCAGAGCCTGAGAGGAAGGCTTGGGTAGCTGTGCAAGCAGCTTCCTCAGAAGGTGACCCCAGGAAGTATGGTGAGGGAGGGGGGGAAGTGAGACCGAGAAGGAAGCTGAATCAGGGGGCTGTTGATGAGCGAGTTACCGCTGGGAGCGGCTGAGGCTCGATCCCACCGGAAACCCCATGACAGGCTGCGTACGACACGCTTCCGGACACACCCCCCACTCTAAACATCCAGCTTGGGGCGCCCAGGTCGAGGGTTCCCCCCCATGGTGCTAGCTCCGTGATATTTGCACGTTGCATGCTTACAGCAAGATCTCTGATGCCAAGGAAAGCCCAAAGGCCAAGAAGAAAAGAGAGGAGAGCACTGTAGGCATTCCAGAAACAGCCCACGGCAGGCGGGCTCAATCAGAAAAGCATGTGACTCTTTTTTTTTTTTTTTTAAGATTATTTATTTATTTTGAGAAAGTGAGCACAAATGAGGGAGGGGCAGAGAGAGGGAGAGAGAAAGAATTCCAAGCAGGCTCGGTACCATCAGCGCAGAGCCCAACGCGGGGCTCGAACCCACAAACCGTGAGATCATGACCTGAGCGCAGTGCGCTGCTTAACCCACTGAGCCACCCAGGCACCCCAGAGGAGCCTGTGACCCTTGATCTCGAGGTTTGTGAGTTCGAGCCCCCGCGTCGGGCTCTGGGCTGACGGCTCAGAGCCCGGAGCCAGCTTCAGATTCTGTGGCTCCCTCTCTCTCTGCCCCTCCCCCGCTTGCACTCCGTGTGTGTGTGTGTGTGTGTGTGTGTGTGTGTGTCTCCCCCCCAAAATAAATAAACATTTAAAAAATTTTTTTAATAAAATAAATAACTAGCCCCCCTACCCTCAGGCCCTTTGGCACTCCCAGTAGAATGTGATGAGCTAAGTTACACTACCTTGTATTGATATATCAATAACAGTAACATCTGTATGGTTCCTTGGAGTTCACCGTGAACTTTCACATGCGTTATTTTGTTTCAAACTCACACCATTGCTTAGACGGGAATCGACCTCAGAGAAGTTAAGGAATTTGTCCAGGGATACTCAGTGAATAAATTGACCAAACTGAGTACCTTCTAAATGCTAATATTCCTGGGGCGCCTGGGTGGCTCAGTCGGTTAAGCATCCGACTTCAGCTCAGGTCACGATCTCCCGGTCCGTGAGTTCGAGCCCCGCGTCGGGCTCTGGGCTGACGGCTCAGAGCCCGGAGCCTGTTTCAGATTCTGTGTCTCCCTCTCTCTGCCCCTCCCCCGTTCATGCTCTGTCTCTCTCTGTCTCAAAAATAAATAAACGTTAAAAAAATATTTTTTTTTAACAAAAAAATAAATGCTAATACTCCAGGGGCTCCTGGGTGGCTCAGTAGGTTAAGTGTCTCTTGATTTTGGCTCAGGTCACGATCTCCCGGTTTGTGGGATCAAGCCCCTTGTCAAGCTCTGTGCTGAGAGTGGAGCCTGCTGGGGGTTCTCTCTGCCACTGTCTCTGCCCCCCCCCCAAATAAATAAATAAATAGATAAATAAACAAATAACTTTAAATGCTAATACTCCAAATATCAAGCTATCCCAACCTCTCCACGATGCCTCCTGGTTTCTTGTCATTAGTAGGCACACAATAAATATTTACGTTGAACGGACTTTTTCACCAAAAAAAGAAAAATTGCTAATTGTGGGAACGGTCGACATCAAAGAGTCTGTTAGGAAACAGGTTCTAGAAGAAAATCCAAACTCTTTACCCTGGCCAACGTGGCCCACAGGGTCCGGTACCTGACCACCTTCCCTTTCATCCGTCTCTCTCCTCCTGTCTACCTGCCCTCCCTTCGACAGGCCACATCCTTCATTAATTACCCTCCTGTTCCTTGACCGGGCCAAGCTGTTTCCTGCCTGTGAGCCCTGCTTCTGCTGTTCCCTCTGCCTAAAATACTCTTCCCCTTGTTCTATCATTATCAGCACTGACTCACCCTGAAGCTCTCAGGTTAAATGTTGCCTCTTGTCAAGATAGGAGTCCCCCCTCGGGGCCCCTGGGTGGCTCAGTCGGTTAAGCGTCCAACTCTCGATTTCAGCTCAGGTCGTGACCTCACAGTTTGTGGGATCGAGCCCCAAGTCGGGCTCCATGCTGACAGCACAGAGCCTGCTTGAGGTTCCCTCTCTCTCTCTCTCTCTCTCTCTCTCCCCAAATAAATAAAATGAAAACAAAAAAAAAAGATAGGAGTTCTCCCCCCAAATCCATTTTTCTCTTCTCCCTTGATAAATAGCTTCCAATTTTTGACGCCAGAATACGGTCTCCATTTCCCAATTAGATGTGGCCGTGTGACAAAGTTCCGGCCAACAGGGTGTAAAATGAAGGGGTGTATACAATCTCCATTAAGGGTCCCTAACCAGGGGTCTTCACTTCCTTGTGGCTTCCCCGTCTCTGCCAGCCGGAATGGGTGCCAGAGGGCTGGCACTGGAGCAGAGGGGACCAGGGGCGGGTGCAAGCTACGCAGGGAAGCCTCCCATCCAACATGGTGCCAGGGCCACAGGGGAGCTACAGCCCAAGGACACCTGGGGGCCAATAGCATTCTCGAGCCTGGAAAGTAGAGCTCTAAAAACGTCCCCCATCCCCAAGATGGGCACAGACCTGGCTGTGAGGCTGGAACACCAAGGGGCCTCTGGGTAGCATGAGGGAACCAGAGTGGATGTAATGAGCCAGCAAGCTCTGCGGCTGTAAAATGGTCCACAGTAAACGCGTTGAGAAGAGAGGGGGCAGCACACCGTATTTCGCAAGTGGCCCCTGCGGTATCTATGATCTCACACACTCTTCCAGAACCGCCTTGCCGTCCCCCATCAAGAGAGGAGTGGGTCTATTTCTCTCTCCCCTTGACGTTGGGCAGGACTTTGGGACCATCTTGACAAATGGAATGTGATCAAAGTGGTACCACCTGATTTCTCAGGACTGGATCATGAATGGGAGATTAGCTTCTCTCTCTTTCCTTCTCTCCCTCTCTCTCTCTCTCTCCACTCCCCCATCTCTCTCTTCCTTGCCCCTCTTTTCCCCTCTTTTTTTTCAAAGTTTATTTATTTATTCTATTTTTTTTTAATGTTTATTTGTTTTTGAGAGACAGAGAGAAAGAGAGAGAGAGCATCAGCAGGCGAGAGGCAGAGAGAGCGGAAGACACAGAACTCGAAGCGGGCTCCAGGCCCCGCGCTGTCAGCACCGAGCCCGACACGGGACTCGAACCCATGAAGCCGTGAGATCACGACCCGAGCCTGAAACCAGGTGTCGGAAGCTTAACCTGCTGAGCCTCCCAGGCGCCCCATCCCCCCTCTTTCCCTCTTTCTCTCTCTCTCTCTTCCTCTCTCTGTCCCTCCCCCAACTCAGCCCCTCTCTCCCCCTCCCCTCCCCCACTCCAGCCCCACCCCTGCGCTCAGCCTTAGAACCCAGCTTCCATGCTGTGAGGAGGCCCAGGTCACCGGCATGGGTCCTACGCAGCTGTTCCAACAACACACCCAACGTCAACCCACCGAGGAGGCCTTGGGGTGATCCCAACCCCCAGCCTTCTACCCCCGCGGCTGACATGGCTGTCGCTGCCAAGCCCTGCTCAAATCACATATTTTATGGGGAGAATCAACGCTGTGCTCGTTTCAAGTCTTGCCGTGGTTTGGTGCGCAGCTGGAGACGGGCGAAAGTCAGTGGGTCCCAGTAGGGGCGTGGGGACCCCTTCCTCATGCCACGGCCGGGGCTCAGCCCATGGGGAGAAGGGAAGCAGGGGGTGGATGTGAGGGAGAGCCTCGTCCACCCTGAAAGGGAATTACCTTTAAACTAGAAGGACTTGAGCTGGTTTGAACTGTGGAAATGTGAGCTCAAGGGCCAAGGTAATTTTAGTTTCGGGAAAATAAAGAGCATTAGTCTTTGCATACCAGACTCTGTGACCAAGCAACAATCCCTACCCACTTTACAGTGGGGGGCTGGGACGTGTCTGGCCACAGCCCTGATCCTAGCCCGTGAGCAGGCACTCGGTTCACATACACAAAGACTAAGCCGGAAATCATGACTGAGCGGTATAGAGTCACGGGCCCTGGAATCCAGTGGGTATCTGCCACACCCGGAGCCCCGTCCTGAGGCTTCTGGCAACGAGGGAGAAGAGGAAAGAGAGGAAAGATCAGTGCGGTGTGGAGAAGCCCGTGCTGCTCCAGCGTGGGGAGGGGGGCACACACGGGCGAGCTGCTCAGAGGGTCGTCACATGCTGGCCTAGTCGCTTTGTGGACAATCCAGACAGAAGGCAGCGGCCGATGGACCAGATGCGCCTCCAGGCATCCCCAGCCTTCCAATTCTGAGACAGATGTTTTATGACTCAAGAGTTTTGGGAAAGCAATCTTGCTTCTAATATTCCTATTGTAATCTACATCTGAAGTTTTTACAAAATACGCTTTTTTTTTTTTTTTTTTTAACTTTAAAGTACCTGAAACGGCTCTCTGTCCCCAAACATGTGTTGGGAGCTCTTTGGCTCAGTCCATACAGCTGAGCAGGACTGTAATTTTTTTCCCTCCTCGAACAAATTAGGTGCCTATTCTCAGGAATAACACATGGTTGCCATTAACGCTCGTGATGTTTGGGGTTTGATGTAAACCCGCATTTTATCCATCGAACTATTTCTTTTTTCCAAAATAGTGAAAAGAACTACAAAACACAAAAGCAATTACATGATTTAACTTTCCATCTCTGTCAAGCCGTGATTAAAAGTGGAAAATAAGTTGCAAGTTGAATGCCATCAACTGCCAGCGGAAGAGACGAGACGAGAGACGTGGAGAGCAAGGCTGGGGATTCCCGAAAGGGCAAGAAGCTAAGACAAAAGGACTGTCTCGTGAGTGACAAGGGCTTGGTGACCTCTCCGGTCCTACAGAAATGTGAGATCTCCACCGTCGTGATGCTTGGGATTATTGCTTAATCTCTGATGCCTCACTCACTTCTGGTAGAATCCAAGAAGACTGGCTGTGATACTGTGATTTTTAATAAGAAATAATGCAGTTGGTCTTTGCCCCAGTCTGGCACCGAGCTCCTAAAACCCTTGGAATTTCTTAAGCCTGAGAATGATAAAGATGTCTTTTGTTATGTTAACGAGATGACTTTTGGAAGGCCCTAGATCACCTAAAGATGGGGGGGGGGGGTGCTGGTCAAGAGAAACTAACCAAGTGATTGCAGAGTTGCAACTTTCAGTCCCACCCCCTGACCTCTGGGGAGGGGAGGGGGCCTGGAGGTTGAGTCAATCACCAATGGCCAATGATTTGATCAATCATGCCCAGGTACTGAAGCCTGCTTATAACCCCCAAAAAAGACGGTTTGGAGAGCTTCCGGGTTGGTGAGCACGTGGTGATGCGGGGACAGTGGCGCGTGGCGTGCCTGGAGAGGGCGTGGAAACTTCAAACCCTTTCCCCAGACCTCGCCCTATGCATCTCTTCCGTCTGTCTCTTCTTGAATTATATCCTTTTATAATAAAGCAGCGATACAGTAAGTGAAGTGTTTCTCCGCGTTCTGTGAGCCGCTCTGGCAAATTAATGGAACCCAAGGAGGGAGTGGGGGGTCACTGGAACCTCCAGTCTAGAGCCCATTGGCCAGAAGCACAGATGACAACTCGGGCTTTTCTCAAGGCGGGGAGAGGGGCGAGGGGAGCAGTCTTGTAGGACTGAACCCCTAACCCATGGAATCTGATGCTGTCTCCAAGGAGGCAGTGTCAGAACCGAGTTGAATGATAGGATGATAGGACGCCCAGCTGGTGAGCCGAGCATTGCTTGTTGTTGGGTGTGAGAAGGGACACTGGCTCCTGATGGATCTTTTTTTTTTTTTTTAACATTTTTTTAAAAGTAATCTCCCCATCCAACGTGGGGCTCCAACTCACAACCCCAAGATCAAGAGTCACGTGCTCTTCGAACTGAGCCACAGGGGCGCCCTTCCCTGGAGATTTTATTTTATTTTATTTTTTTTAATTTTTCTTTTAAAAAAATTTTTTTAACGTTTATTTATGTTTTGAGAGACAGAAACAGAGCATGAGCTGGGGAGGGAACGGGGCGGGGGGGGGGGGGGGGGGGGGCGGGGTCACAGATTCCGAAGCAGGCTCCAGGCTCTGAGCTGTCAGCACTGAGCTCAACGCGGGGCTCGAACTCATGAACCTGATCCGAAGATCATGACCTGAGCCGAAGTCGGATGCTTAACCGACTGAGCCACCCAGGCACCCCTTCAATTTTGTTTTTAATGTTTATTTATTTTTGAGAGACAGAGTGCAAGTGGGGGAGGGGCAGACAGAGGGCGAGAGAGAGAGAGAGAGACACAGAATCCAAAGCAGGCTCCAGGCTCTGAGTTGTTAGCACAGAGCCCGACGTGGGGCTCGAACCCACAACCCTGAGATCAAGAAGCGTGTGCTCCCCCAACTGAGGCGGCCAGGCGCCCCTCCCAGAAACTTTCAAGTCACCATCCCAGGACTTATTTTACAAATGCAAGTTTGTACATTTTGACTCCTTTCACCCATTTTGCCTGCTCCCCACGTCTGGCAACCACCTATCTGTCTTCTGCATCTATGAGCTTGGGGTTGTGTTCCTTTGATTGAGCTTTTTTTTTTTCTTTCTTTTCTGTAGATTCCACATATAAGTGAGATCATACATACTTATTTTACTTAGCAGAACATTCTCAAGGTCCATCTGTGTGTTTGCTGATGGGAGATTTCACTCCTTTTTATGACTGATTAGTATTCCATTGTATATATACCACGTTCCCTTTAATGATTGTGTGGGTCATGTTTACACTTCATTTCAGCCAATAATAGGCTGGGCCTTCCAGTGAGCACCCTGCCATGTGCAGTTTAGAAATGGTTTCGACCCAAACTCCTCAGTGTTTCTTAAATCCTATTTTACTACTGATAAGGGGTGTGTTTAAAAAAATTGTTTTTTGATGTTTACTTACCTTTGAGACAGAGAGACAGAGAGAGAGAGCTTGAGCAGGGGAGGAACAGAGAGAGAGAGGGAGACCCAGAATCCGAAACAGGCTCCAGGCTCCGAGCTGTCAGCAGAGAGGCCAACGCGGGACTCGAACTCACAAACCGCGAGATGGCGACCTGAGCCGAAGTCAAACGCTTAACCAGGACCGAGCCACCCAGATGCCCCCAGGGTGTGTTTTTAAAAGTTGGATTCAGGGGCGCCTGGGTGGCTCAGTCGGTTGAGCGGCCGACTTCGGCTCAGGTCATGATCTCGCAGTCCGTGAGTTCGAGTCCCGCGTCGGGCTCTGGGCTGACGGCTCAGAGCCCGGAGCCTGTTTCAGATTCTGTGTCTCCCTCTCTCTGACCCTCCCCTGTTCATGCCCTGTCTCTCTCTGTCTCAAAAATAAATAAACGTTTAAAAAAAATTTTTTTTAATTTAAAAAAAAAAAAAAGTTGGATTCAGGGGCCCCTGGGTGGTTCACTCGGTTAAGAAGTGTCTGACTTCGGCTCAGGTCACCATCTCACGGTTTGTGAGTTCGAGTCCCGCGTCGGGCTCTGTGCTGACAGCTCAGAGCCGGGAGCCTGCTTCCTATTCTGTGTCTCCGGCTGTCTCTGCACCTTGCCCGCTCACACTCTCTCTCTCTCTCTCTCTGTCTCTCTCTCTCTCTCTCTCTGAAAAGTAAATAAACATTAAAAAAAATAAATAAATAAATAAAGAATAAAAAATAAAAGTTGGCTTCATCTGGTAGGGTAGTTTCCTATCAGATATAGGAGGGCTCAGGAGAGTTAAATGAGAATCTTTGTACCTCTGCCAATCTCAATTTTCATAGCATTCAACACCCAAGCACTGCTGGAATAACTAAACCTGTTTACTTCCCAGAGCAGTAAAAACTGCTTTCTGTTAGAGGACATAGAACCTCCCTGCTGAAACTGGCTTCAATTCCCATTGGGAGATATATTGGTTCCTATGACCTTAGAGTCCAGAGATAGAGCTGGCTTCAGGCAAGCCTTGATCCAGCCATGTCGTATTATCCCCTATGCCCTGGTATCTCCCCGTTTCACTGTTCTGGTTTCCAAGGCACAGGCTCCCTCCTCGGCTTTGCTCCCTGAGGCCGACACTATCGATGCCCCATTCCTGGTCCCCCCCAACCTGTCTGAGTTCAGTGCAGCTGCTGGAGACAGTTCACTATACTGTCACAACTTCCTTTCCTCCAGCGTCCACATATCTCTGATCTTCTTCCTGGATACCGTCTTCTGCAACAGGGGACTGAGAATTGCTGCTCATATGTTGTCTGTGGCTGTTGTCACCGCCCGCGAAGCCTCCGTCTCTGACCCTTTACAGAAAAAGTTTGCCAATCTCTGATAGAGAGTATTGACCCTGGCAATATTTCTAGGCTGCAAAAAAATATTGCTGGTTGTCCGTAAAGAAGAAAAGTTTCGTTGTTTTTTGGAATGTATGAAAACTATATATTTCATATGTGTGTATGCACATCATATGTGACTTATGTGACTATCCCGTATGTGTGTATCTCTTGGACCAGGACATTGAAGTCCCTGCTTCCAAGTGATGACCCACCCCATGTGAATTGTGGCTAAAATCGGAAGCGTTTCTAACAAGCTCTTAACAACTTGCCAGAGAGGTATAAAAAATGTTCTTATTAGACTCAGGATGGCAAAGTAACATGCCCAAAGTCACACAGCTTGTAGGTGACAGAGCCTGGTCTCCAGTCTTTTTTTTTTAATGTTTGCTTATTTATTTATTTATTTATTTATTTAGAGACAGTGTGTGTAAGCAAGGAAGGGGCAGAGCGAGAGGGACAGAGAGAATCCCAAACAGGGTCCATGCTGTCAGTGCAGAGCCCGACATGGGGCTCGAACCCGGGAACCGCGAGATCATGACCTGAGCTGAAATCAAGAGTCAGACGTTTAATGGCCTGAGCCACCCAAGCGCCCTCCAGTCTTTCCCCCCCCCCCCCCCCCAAGGAAACTATCTTAAACCTGCAAAAGAAAAAAAGTTACCAAATAGAGTCAAGCTGATACAATGTAGCTCGTTACTTTGGTCTGTCCAGAACTGTTCTCTTGCCCCTTCTTCTGACACTTGCCTCCCCTTTGGTGAATAACTCCAGCGGTGGGGCCCTGGTGTGGCTGGGAGTCACGACATCCTTACCTTCCCTGAAGGAAGCTGCACGGAAGCTAGTTTACTTCCTCCCCCACGCAGTGAGTGGCTCAAGGGATAAGCATGTGACCGAAGCCTGGCCAGTTGGAGACCTTTCCCAGAATTTTCTAAAAAGGAAGTGGAAGGCTGCCTGGGTGGCTCGGTGGGTTAAGCATGGGACTCTTGATTTTGGCTCAGGTCATGATCTCTCAGTTAGTGGGATTCTCTCTCTCTCTCTCTCTGCCTCTCTCCCACTGACCTCTCTCTTAAAACAAATAAATAAACATTTTATTTATTTGTTTATTTTTAAGGTTTATTTATTTGGGGAAGAGAAAGCATGAGTGGGGGAGGGGCAGAGAGAAGGGAGGACAGAGGATCCGAAGCGGGCTCCAGGCTCCAGGCTGTCAGCACAGAGCCCGACTCGGGGCTCGAACGCGCGGACGGCGAGATCATGACCCGAGCCGAAGTCGGATGCTCAACCGACTGAGCCACCCAGGTGCCCCCCAATAAATAAATACTTTTTAAAAATAAAGTATAAATAATCGCTTATTTTGAAACTGAGAGAAGATTTCATTCATTTGCCAAAGATCCATACATATGTACAGAAGGCAGTGTGCTAAGTACTGTGGGGGCGGAGGGCACAATGTAGTGAGTGAGACACAGCCCGAGTCACCGGCAAGGAGTTTACAGGTGGTATCAGTCTTCCCCAGCTACCATAACGAAACACCACAGATCGGGAGGCTCAAGGGACAGAAATTCACTCCTCACGGTTCTGGAGCCTGGAAGCCCAAGATTAAAACATCAGTAGGTTTGCTTTCTTCTGAGGCCTCTCTCCTTGGCTTGCCGTAGGCCGCCTTCTCGCTGTGTCCTCACGCGGCCTTTTCTCTGCGTGCATCTGATCCTGGGGTCTCTCTGTGTGTCCGCATATCCTCCTCTTATAAGGACACCAGTCAGATTGGACTAGGGCCCACACTCACAGCCTCATTTTAACGTAATCACCTTTTGTAGGGCCCTATTTCCAAAGGCAGTCGCATTCTGAGGTGATGGGGGTCAGGGCTTCAACATATGAAATTTGAGGGGGCACAATTCAGCCTTTTCGGGATGATAATCGTGAGAGACTGGAGTGTCGTTCGGCAAACAGTCACCCGCCTCCCCGCCCCTCTCCCTCTGTGGGGTGTGGTGTTCCCCGGGCCCCGCTGACTTTGGGCTTGACCCTGTGACTTGCTTTAAGTCAATGTAATGTGAGCAGATGCGGTGCCAGCAAAGGCTTTACATGTGCTTGCACCGTTTGGCCTGACTTGCAAGCTGGTGATCTACCATAAGCAGAATGCCGGTCCGAGGAGACCGAGGAGACATCAAAGCAGGCCTTTTGTTACACAGCATTATTGCACCAATAGCTAAGCAATGTGACAAGTCATAAAATAAATTACTACGCCATGCAGACAAAAAGCTTTTCCTCTATGCTGATGCTTATTTTATCAAAGATTTCGAAGAGATGTCATTTCTTTTTGTCTAATGGTCAAACCGACGAGGCATAAATTGTTTTGATTATCTAACGTATTTGACAGGGAGGGGAAGTTTTTCCCAAACACATTGCATATGTTTTCACTTCCAAGAGGATTATTACTGTTTCGTGAGTGTCAGCAATGCGCTAAGTGCTGACCTGGGAATCCAGGAAACTCAGCTCATGCCCAGAAACCTCAATACCGGAGTCACCTAAGGACCATCAGATGGATGAGGTCATGAGCTAAGAATTCCTTAAATATGTGAAAGGATTGTGAGTAATTATGTAATTACACTGGCGATTAGAAGTCCAAGTTCACATACCATTAATCTCGGGTATGAATCCCTACCTGTTTCCAAACGGACATTTTTCAGACTTGCGTAGCCCCGGTCTGTTCCAGTTTCTTATTTCGAATCCTATGAATCTGCTCCCAAAGTTGAAGGCACGTCTTACACCCGACAGGGTTCAAGCACTGTGGTAACCTGCCATGCTTCAAGATTTATAATCAACGGCATGGGATTTTGAACATTAGTTGAGATTACGCTTTATAGGGTCCCCAGATCATCTGTTTTATTTCATTTGGGCTCACCCGTTTCCATTGCATCTAGAAGCAAAGGTCACGACCTCTCTTGAAAAGGGCTCAACGGAAGGGAAAATAGCAAGTCTACGTGTTGAAGTAAAAGAATTTGGTTCACAAAATAAAACTAAGGCAACAGAAGGCAAAGGGAGTTTCCACTGTTTGAAAAGGGGCTTTCTCAGCACAAGCTTGGAAAAAAATGTTGATGATTTATGCAAATGAGAAAGGAAATGTGCCCCGAGGGATCTTGGCACAGAAGCTCAAGTTGGAATTCTGAATTCAAGGCTGGCGGTGTCTCTGATTCACTCTGTGACTGGGGCTGAGCCATTTAACCTCTCTGTTTCTAAATACCCTCATCTATAAACGCAGGCGAACAACGCTGTTTTTCCTGCCCCTGAAGGGGAGGCAGTAAAAATGAATGAAATGTCGGGGAATTACTTCTAAGAGCCATCGATTAGAAATACAGCATATGGTCTTAATGAGAGCTTGTTTCTGCCACAAATTTTTCCCCGCTCCCTATGATCACTCCAGCTAGAGTGCCACAGAAATCAACTTCCCTCTTCAGCTATCTTTACACGCTGCTCTTAAAATCACAGAGGTCTTTAAAACAGAACTCCTGCCTGTTCTGGGTATGCATGATGAGGCCGTGGCTCCTGGCTCTTTTCTCCACAGAGCCACGCAGCCCGGGTTTTCCGAGATGGTGATGATTTAAAATATTCTGTCCCATTGTCAGACCATGTGTTGGAACATGTGTCGGATCACGTGTCCTGATCATTGCTTCAGAAAATATGGTCGCTCACACCTTCACGGGAAAGGAAGCACCTGCTTGCTGTCTAAAGTCCTCTTTGGAAACGGATGGGAATAAGCAATAAAGCCATAGAGGGACCAATTGATTGATTGAGCGGCGGATGTATAAATAGGGGAGGGGGAGCATGCTAATTTGACTCGAGCATTACTGTGTGCCAGGTGGGGTGGGATGAGTTATGTGCTTATTAAGTAGCTAGGCTTGCGCTGGGCGCTGGGCTGAGCCCTGCAGTTACAGAAAGTGACAGACGACATCCCTGGCCGTGGCGGCCTGCAGTCCAGTGAGGGAGAGGGGCAGGTAGCAATTAACGAGCCAAGGGGCATGCTTTGGGGCTGTGACGAGAGCAAGGACGGTGTGTGCGAACGCAGGGAGGGCTTCGCGGAGGTGGTGACGCCACAGCTGAGTACAGAAGGATGAGCAGCCCAGTGGGAGGCTTCGAGGGAGCAGACTTTCCAAGCCAGGGGACCGGCCCTGCAATGAGCTCGCTCACAGCAAGCTCTGTTGGTGCCCCACCCATGTCCCTGCACCCAGCTTGGAAGGCACCTGGAAGGACTTCCCACCTACAATGAGGACTTCCTGAAACTCCATCAGAGGGTGTTCTCTGGCCTCCGAAGCACACTCAGCTGGCCACCATATGTGTGGGCAGATCCTAAGTGCTTGGCTTCCCAGAAATAACCCTCAACTAATGCGGAATGAGCACAGGGGTGTGTTGGAGCAGGGGTACCGGCTCTGGAGAACCTGATTGTGACATATTCGGAAAATTTGCAAGCCAATTGTTAAACCGTCGCTAGCTTAGACTCAGCCACGGTGCAAATCTGTTATATCATGGCAATTGGAGAACACTACAAATTGGGACTTTCTTGGTCCTCCCAGGAGCTGGTTACCAGCACACCCCTGGATGGGAGTTGGGGGATAAATACTTCCTCAACCCCTCACTGGGACAGTTTGGAGGGACGTGCTACACAGAGAGGCATCAGCGGGATGGAGTCCCCTTGCCCGCATCGGTAACCTGCCCACCAACGCGCCCTTTGTCCTCTCTCCATTCCCACTCTCTCACTGTGCTTCCCGGGATCACTGCTCTTCTGCGCCCAAATCCTTGGCTCAGGGTCAGCTTTTGGAGGTACCAAATCAAGACAGGAAGGGAAGCAAGACGCATGGAGGGTGCACATTAGGAGTGAGCAAGACGGTGATCACGGAGGGGCTCTGGTACCATTCAGAGGGTGCTGAACCCAACCGAGGTGTCTCAAGCTCTTGAAAGAGTTTACACAGAGGAAAGCTGGCAAGGAGCAAGGTTGCATTTCAGGAAGGTCACCCCGGGGCTGTGTGACAGATGGATGCAAAAGGAGCAAGACTGGAGGTAGGAGGTTGGTGGTGAGGTTTGCACAAGCACATGAGTGTACTTAATACCAGGGAACTGTATGCTTAGACTCGTCAAGATAGTAAGTTTTATGTTATATGAGTATTTTACCGCAATACACAAAAAAATCGGGGGGAGAAAAGAGACTGAGGATGGGCAAGTCGAGGACTAGGTCGGTGAGAGAGTCCAGGGAAGAAATGATGAGGGTGTCAGACCATTGTGGCAGTTGCCATCCACATAGACCGTGATGGAGTTGTGCTCCCCACAGCATTGCCCGTGGCCAGGGCTCTGAGCGTGGCCAACATTGTAGGAGCAGATACCAGAAGAGGAGGCTGGGAGAGAAATCTGGAGGGAAAGGAGTACAGGACACAAAAGGAGGATAATGTCAAGGAAACCAGCGTAAAGGGAATGTCAAGGAGGACGTGTCCACAGTGCCACAGGCCAACGAGAGGTGGTTGTGAGATTTAAATAGGTAGAAGTTTAGTATCTGATACAAATGTTTCATTAAAGCCTCACAAGAGTCCTACATTAAATCCAGTGACCTTGCTGAATTCCCTTACTAATTCTGAAGGTTGGATTGTAGGGTTTTTCTTTTGTTATTTCTATGTGCACAACCATGTCACCTGTGAATGACAGTTTCATCTCTTCCTTTCACTTTGGATGCTTTTTATTTCTTTTTCTTGCTTTATTGCACTGGCTATGACCTCCAGAATAATAATGAATAGAAGGAGTGATAGCAGGTGTCCTTCTCTAGTTCCTGATCTCAGGAGGGAAGGCTTTCAATATTTTACCATTAAGTATGCTGCTTGGTGTAAGTTTTGTGTGTATATGCTCTTTATCAGATGAAAGAATTTCCATTCTCTTCTAAGTCTGTTAAACATTTATATCATGAATGGGTGTTGAACTGTATTTTGGATGTCTCTGGGTGACGCCGGGGAAGTTACTTGAAACTGTAAACTCTACGCTCACCTACTGTTTTGGCATTAGCTATATCTGAGTTCAAATTCCAGCTGTAGCATTTTCTAGCTATGACTCGGGGCAAATTTTTTTGTTTATTTATTTGTTTTGAGAGACAGAGGCAGTGCACACAGGCGTGCACAGGTGCGTGCAAGCAGGACAGGGACAGGGAGGGAGAGAGGGAGAAAGAGAATCCGAAGCAGGCTCCACCCTGTCAGCATAGAGCCTGATGTGGGGCTCAATCTCACAAACCATGAGATTATGACCCTAGCAGAAGCCAAGAGTCACACGCTTAACCTACAGAGTCACCCAGGCGCCCCCTGGGCAATTGAATTCAGTTTTCCCCCCATATAGAAAATGGAGATAATTATAGTAACTCCCTCATAGGAATCGGAGGTGTTTTTCTGTAAGTTCAAGAGCCTGAGAGGCTGGTTTTGAAGCAGGACTAGGGTTTAACATCCAAAACCCAAGGACTTAGCTCTCAGATACTCTGCAGAGGTTAATGTTCCCAAGAGCCTTTCCGTCTCCTGCTGCTCACTCAGGATCCCCCTGAACCCTTTTGATGACGACAGGGATCGACCTGAGCTCTTCCGTCTGTGTGCTCACGCTCCCAGGACTGAGGGCACAAATGTTTGAGTGGTTGGTCCACTGTGACAGCGAGTCGTCAAAGATGGCCCCTTGGTGACCCGCGTTCCTTGGTATTCACGCCCTTGTGTGTGCTCTGGGTGAACTTGTGACTCTCTTGTAACTAAGTGAACCGGCAGAAGTGATGTCCAAGGCTGCCTCACGTCCAAGGCTAGGTCAGAAGGAGCTTTCTAGATCGTCTTATTCTCTTGGAACACTCCCTGCAAGACCTGGGCCACATGTACCACCCGGTACCACTGAGAGACCGTAGTCAATCCCACATGGAACAGAAGAATCACCCGTCCGAGTCTTGCCTCAATTCCTGGCTCACGAGATCCCAAGATATGGTTACACGGTTGCGATTTTAAACCTCTGACTTTGGGGGCTGTTCGTCGTGCGGCAATAGAGAAGTGGGATTATCTACCTTATGTGTTCAGGCTTTCGTCATGGAAATGCGCTAAGCAAACCTATCCAGTGCTCAAACCTATGACCTTGTTTGACCTCAAACCTCTTGTTTGACCCTACTTTATTGTTTTCAATGTTTATTTATTTTTGAGAGACAGAGAGAGAGACCGCACACAAGCAGGGGAGGGAGATACAGAATCAGAAGCAGGCTCCAGGCTCCGAGCTGTCAGTGCAGAGCCTGATGTGAGGCTTGAACCCACGAACCATGAGATCGTGGCCTGACCTGAAGGCGGATCCTCAACCGACTGCGCCACCCAGGCACCCGCACGCTAGCTGAACCACTTGAGTCTCCCAAATTCAAACAAGCAGTTTTTAAGTACTGAGAAACCAGTGAGAGAAGGAAGTCGTTTTGCTCTAAATTTCCTGCACCCTTTATGCCTTAAGTCCCTCTATTACCAAGAAAGGGCCCAAACATTGAGCAGATGAAGGCTCCAAGAGAAAAACGAACTTGCCAAACATCGCAGAATTAGTGAAATGGCGCCGTTGGGACTGGAGCCCAATACTGCGAACTGCAAACCAAGCTTTCTTTTTGGGGGCGGGGGAAGGGGTTGGGGAACTTGCAGTTGGCAATCTGAGAAATCCATTCATAGTAGCACAAGGAACAGAAGAGGAGCAGAAGCCCCTCCAGGCTGCCCCCGAGGGACGGGGGGGAGGGGGGGGTGAACAGGACCCAGGCACTGAATCCCCTCCAGGCAGCCATCTTCGTCGTCTCTGGGGCCCCATGTTTCTTTTCTTTTCTTTTTTTTTTTCTTTCTTTAACACTTATTTATTATTGAGAGACAGAGAGACATAGAGCGTGAGCAGGGGAGGGGTAGAGAGAGAGGGAGGGAGACACAGAATCCAAAGCAGGCTCCGGGCTCCCAGCTGTCAGCACAGAGCCCGACGCGGGGCTCGAACTCACACACCGCGAGATCATCACCTGAGCCGAAGCCAGACGCCCAACCGCCTGAGCCACCCAGGCGCCCCATGTTTCTGAAGGCACTCTGTTACTTGCTGCACTTCTGTGTTACTCTCTGTGTTTCCCCAGACCGGCTTTCCCCGGCCCGACACACACAGGCTGGAACACAATGGCCCCACGGTCTGGCAGGGCTGACCGCTTAATTTGCAGGGCCCAGAACAAAGTTAAAATGCAGGGCCCCAGCCAGGGGCAGGGAAAGCTGCCTCCTTGCCCCACCCCAAGATGCCGTGCACACCTGACCCTGACCCTTCCCAGTGTCAGCACCCAGGTCCCTGCCAGGGGCAGAAGGAGGCAGCAACCTCAACCAGGACGGTATCTGGGAAGCCAGGCAGGGCTGGGGGCACCGAGAGTTGGGGAGCAGGCATTCGGGAACCCATCTCAGGGAGGTAAACCAGGAGGTGGGACCATACATGACCTGAGGTTCCAAGCCCCTGGTTCACGCTCCATTGTCCCAAGAGCTTCACCTACCAAACACGAATTCGAAATTACATTGTTCAGAATGTCCAGACAGCAACCGCAGAGCACTGAACCCTGAGCACAGAGCTGCGTGACGGCCACGGTCACGTGCCACGGAGCCAGCCCTGGCCTGACTGACCAGCTTTCTCTTCCAATCGGCCACGCTCGGGGCGGGGGTGGGGGGGGGGGGGGGGGTGGGGGGAGAACAGAACTGGCTCGGTCAGGGGCAGGTTCCACCAGCAGCTACAGCAGCAGAGGTTGCTGGCGTCCCAACCCCAGGCGGGTGGGGGGTGGGGGAGACAAAGGGCCATAGACCCCACAAGGCCCCTCTCCTACCACCTACTAAGCGGTATCATACGCCCTGTCACACACTCTTTGCGAGTAGATGAGCGGAGGTGACTGGCTGCCTACCCCAATAGCCATCCGTCCTCTTGGTAACTCGAGGCAGCCACGTATAACCTGCAAGGCAACATCGCTTAGCCTCCCTTGCAGCAAGAGGTGGCCAATGAGACGGAAGTGGAAATCACTGGGCGAGACTTCTGAGAAATCTTTTTAAAGGAGGCTGACTCAGTTGGAAGGGGGTGTCCCTTGTGCCCCTTGTCGCCTCCCCTTCTGGCTGCTTAGAGGATTTTCAAGCAGTGCATGGTGTGATCAGACGGAGGAGGTAAGTTTGGGGAGGGTGGGTTCAATTGCTTCACCAAGAGTCCTAGGGGAACCGAACGAAGGCAGTCACATGTGTCACGATAGATGTTATGGACGCAGGACCCAAAGGATCTGACGGTGGCACCACAATCCCGTGCCATTTGTGTGCCAAGCAAAGTAGAATGTAAGCTCTGTCCTCACAGACTTCGGCTCGGGTCATGATCTCACGGTTCGCGGGTTCGAGCCCCTCGTGGGGCTCTGTGCTGCCAGCTCGGAGCCTGGAGCCTGCTTCGGATTCTGCATCTCCCCCTCTCTCTGCCCCTCCCCTGCGTGCGCTCTGTCTCTCTCTGTCTTTCAAAAATAAATGTTAAAAAAAAAATTAAAAGAATAGATGAGGGGCGCCTGGGCGGCTCAGTCGGTTAAGCGTCCGACTCTTTTTTTTTTTTTAATTTTTTTTTTACATTTATTTATTTTTGAGAGACAGAGACAGAGGGCGAGTGGGGGAGGGGCAGAGAGAGAGAGACAGAATCCGAAGCAGGCTCCAGGCTCCGAGCTGGCAGCACAGAGCCCATGCGGGCTCGAACCCACGAACCATGAGATCGTGACCCGATCCGAAGTCAGATGCCCCAAGCATCCAACTCTTGATTTCAGCTCAGGTCATGATCTCATGGGTTCATGGGTTCGGGTCCCACATCAGGTTCTATCTGCTTATCTTCCACTCACGCAGCACGCACGCACACCCACGCATGCACTCTCTCTCTCAAAATAAATAAATAAACTTAAAAATAAAGAATAAATGAAAAGTGCTCCAGAAGAAAGCAGGCTCAAGGGGTCAGGAGCGTCCCTCTCCCAGGAGACCCTTTGTACACAGGAAAGTATTACTTCTCTTGCTTTGTGTCACCTGTGATTGCCCACCATCCCCACGCTCAAAGCCAGGCTGGGTCGCCTGGGGCCTGGAGGAGAAAAGCCTTAGGAAGGAATGCCACCCTGCTTTGAGCTATTCCCAACTCCGGCTCCGATGCGGCGTGCGGGCCAAGTTAATGCCACTGTTTCCACAACATCACTTCCTCTGCAGCGTGAGAAAAGAGGAAGAAAACTCGCTATGTGACTCTCCTCTTCCCCCAGGGAAAGCACAAAGCTGTTGGGAGCAGTAAAAGCAGCCCTGGGTAAAGGGGCGACTTGTGTCTGTGCCGTCAGGGGTTGCTGCGCCTGAGACTTCCTGCAGGGACATTCGGCAGCTTTGCAGATAAATAAATGCTCACATTCAGAATGACCAGCCTAGAACACTTTTATGAGCCTTTTCTCCTCCCCAGGCTGTACACAGATAATAAATCAAATGAGCATCCCGAACCTCCCGTTCAGCATCACTTATCACCCGTCCGCCTGCACCAGGGTAAGCAAGGCTGTTCTCGGCTACAATCCGGCCACGTGGGACTGAGGCCCGTGGTCTCTTTGGAAATCATCCGATGCTTCCAACCCGGGCTGGCCCCAGGCTGAGGTCACAGGGTCCTGCTGGTCACTCGAGAGCAGACCGTGAAAGAGGCTGCCGAAACCCCAGCCTGAGAGTCAAGGCTGGGCTGTTACTCAGAAAATAAACGTTTTCATTTCTTGGTTACTAATCCTAGGCACATGAGCCAAAGTAGACAACCGTCAGGAAGGGCGGGAGGGAAGGAGGAAGGGAGAGAGGAGGCAGGGAGGGGGAAGAGGCTATATCAATAATCAGAAACAGAGACGAGGCATTTTCCTCCTCCGTGTTCTGCCTCGTGTAGTGACTTACACCACAGACGCGTCAACAGATGCTGGGGGAATCAGATTGGAAAGGAGAGAGTTTACTTCCAGGTAACCTGAAGTGCAACTTGTCCTCATTTCAGATTGCCCAACTGGTGACATGAAAGGGACAACTGGTTAGGTTTAGAAAACGGAGAGGGAAACGGCGCCTGGGTGGCTCAGTCGGTCGAGCATCAGACTCGGGCTCGGGTCGTGATCCCGCGGTTCGTGAGTTCCAGCCCCACCTTGGGCTTGCTGCTGTCGGGCGAGGAGCCCACTTTGGATCCGCTGTCCCCTCCCCTCTCTCTGCCCCTCCCCCACTTGCTACCGCTCTCAAAAATAAATAAAAGTTGGGGCGCCTGGGTGGCTCAGTCGGTTAAGCATTTGACTTTGGCTGAGGTCATGATCTCACGGTTCGTCGGTTCGAGCCCCATGTCGGGCTCTCTGCTGTCAGCAAGGAGCCCGCTTTCTGTCTCCCTCTCTCTCTGTCCCTCCTCTCTCTCTCTCTCTCAAAAATACACACTAAAAAAAGTGATACTTTTAAAAAATAAAATAAAATAAAAGTTAAAAAAAAAGACAATGAGGAGGGAAGAATAAGAAGATGATATACAAGTCCGTTCTTTTGGATTATCTAGAGTTTGGTGGGGTTTTTTTGGTTTTTTGTTTTTTTGTTTTTAGAGAGAGGCGGAGCACAAGTGAGCCAGGGGGAGAGAAAGAATCCCAGGAGGGGCAGAGAGAAAGACAGAGAGAGAAGTGGGGTTCACCCGAAGCGGGGGTCATGCTCACCCGATGCAGGGCTCGAGGTCACCCGATGTGGGAGTCAAACTCACCAGCCTCCAGATCATGACCTGAACCCAAGTTGGATGCTTAATGACGAAGCCACCCAGGTGCCTGAGACACTGCTCGTAGATGTGAAGCTTTCCATCTTTTTTTTTTTTTTAAAGTAATGTTTATTTATTTTTGAGAGAGAGACAGGGGTGGGGGTGGGGGTCGGGGCAGAGAGAGAGAGAGGAGGAGAGAGAATCCCAAGCAGGCTCCATGCTCAATGTGGAGCCCAATGCAGGGCTCGATCCCACAAACCGTGAGATCGTGACCTGACCCGAAACCGAGAGTCAGACGCTTAACCAACTGAGCCACCCAGGTGCCCCAGGAATATTTTCTGTTTTAATCGCATCCTCTTTTGGGCCACTGGCGGGAAGGGGGACAACACAGGGCACCACCAGGCGCAGCTCTGTAAAGGGCAGGTGTGGTCCCACTGACCAGCATCTCAGAGCTATACGGGTTAAGGTAGGTTGTAGAGATGTGACGTCACAGCGGATGAGGGCCGTGACTGAAGCTACCTTCGCAGGACGCCACCACTGAGCTGCCAGCCATATGCTTCCCTCAGCCCATCACCACCCGCCTGTGGAAGGGAAGCCCACGAGCCGTGTTTTCCCTAAAATCACTGGCCATCGGTGACCAGGTCAATCACTCATTCAGGGACCCATTCATCCCATCAATGTTTTGAGTGCCTGCTATGCACCAACCCCAATGCCTCCTGCAAAATACAGAGCCCTCCAGGGATCACTAGGCTTTGCAGACGGCTCTGTGCTTTTGATTCCAAGGTGAGCACCAGAGCAGAATGTTCAACCACCCTGGACTCTGGGCCAACTGGGCTCGAATTGTCGCTAAGTCATTTAACTAGTTGGGTGACCCTGAGCTAGTTATGGAACTGACCCTTCTCTGTGCCTCAGTTTCTTGGGCTGCAAAGTTGGAGAGTTTCTGAAATTCTCAGCACAAAGCAGAAGTGGGAGCTACTGTTAATTATTTAACGCACTTCTCTCTCCACCCCACCCCAGCTCTGTTCGGTGCCACAGCCACCGCTGGGTGGTATTTCCGAGGCTGGCCAGGCCCTCTGCCGCTGGGCCGTGACCCTGGAAATCGGGTCAGACACTAGTCAAGGCGGCATATGCGTAGGGTGGGGGTGGGGGTGTGTGCTTTCTTTGCGCGCGGCTGCGAGCGTTTCCCCAGGGCCTCCGGCTAGTCTAAAAACTCACTTTGGAGGAGAGGAAGGAGCGTGAAGTGGCTCTTTCGATCTGAGACACCCCCTCCTGGAGAAATCACCCCCTCCCCCCAGCCCAGCGCGGAGTGAAATCTTAGAAGCTGCCGCTGCTGGGTTTGAACGGAATGCCGGAGTCGGTGGAAGCCGGAGCTGGTCCGCCCGAAGGTCAGCGAGTTGTTTTGAGTTCTCGTACCCGGAAGAGGGGGGCAGGGAGGAGAGGACGCCAGGGCCCGAGAGACCCCGCGTCAGAGCAGAAATTGTTTGTGCTCCGGAACAGGCAGCTCAGCGGAAGCCGCGACGGGGGCGGGTCACGTGCGGCGGTGGCGGCGCAGCTGGCGGGGGAGCCAGGCTGGGACAAGGGCCCGGCCGGGCGGGGGTGGCGGTTTTCGCAGCCGAGGGTAGAACCGGCGTGCTAGGGGCGCTGAGAGCGAGCGGCGCCCCGAGCCCGGGGCGAGGGAGGCGCGCGAGTTATGGGGGGTGGCGGGGGTGCTGGTGTGGGAGCCAGGGTGCTTGGAGCTCCGCGTGGTGCGGCACAGGCGGGACGAGGAATTGCTGGGGGTGGGGTGGGGTGGGGTGGGGGTGCGGAAACGGGCCCCCGAGGCCGGAGTGGCGATGGCGGGACCGACGCGGAGACGCGAGGCCGTCTGCACCCCGAGAATGGAGGCGCGGCTCCTCTCGTCGCCGGCCTTGTTTTCTTCTCGCACGCAAATCCCGGAACGACCGGAACCGCCATCCCCGCCTGCGTCCCAGGGGCGCCCCGTTCCGCGTGCAGGAGGCTGCATCCCGCAAGGCGACTCCGGGCGGGGATCGGCTGAGGCCGTGGCCGGGGAGGGCTGCCGAGGTGGCTCCGCGGAGGGTGGGAGCCGGAGCCGTGGTGCACACGACACACACGCCTCCCCCTCCCCCGGAAGAGCCGGCGAGCGAAGGCGCGGGCCGTCTCTGGGGGCTCTCTGGGGACTCCCCGGGGCTGTGCGAGCCGTGCGGCGGCCGCAGAGCGGGAGAGGGTGCTGTAGAGAAACCATCGGCCCCACCTTGCAGACAAGAGTGGCCTCGTGGCCAGGGGTGAGGAGTCTCACGCTTCCCCCAAAGCGGCGCGCGCTACTCCAGCGTGGGAGGGAAAGGACACAAACTTGGCCACCCGCCAGAGCCCTTGAAGACGCCCGACTTTGGTGTCCTCCCCCCACCCGGTGGCTTGAAATGTATTCCCCGCCGCCGTAGCCCACGAGGTTCAGGTCCGAGGAGTGGGGGAGTGTGGTCAGGCCCCGGACGGGAAGCCCACCTACGTTCCTCTCCCGCGCCACGCGAGGAAGGCGCGGAACAGTTGTCTCGCAAAGTTTCCCGCGTCCCCTCTCCCCACCCCACCCCCCAGTCGGGGAAGGGCGGCTTTTCCGGACGTGGGGGCGGGGGAATGGCCTCGGAACGGGGAGTGGCGCTAGCTCCTTTTCCCGAGACCCTGGCGCAAGAGAGGGGCGCGGGCCTCCAGCGTGTTCGCGTCCCCAGAGTGGTGGCGCTTGGCCCGCTGCGACGTCTGCTCGGGGTCGCGGGGCAGCGGGAGCTGAGCAGAGTCTGGGACGACGTGAGACGCCATTTGCATTCCCCCCTCCCTCCTGCAGGTTGGCGGGGGCGGGGGTGTCGCCCGCCGCGGAAGCGTATTCCTGGCAGTGACACTGATTAGATGCTGTGTCGGTACGTGCACAGAATCGGGGTGGGCCTTCACCTCTCCTGTGCGCATACACTTTCTGTTGGAAAAGTTGCAGTCCCCCCCCCCCCTCCTCCCCTGCTCTCGCCGCACAGCTGCTGTCTCCAGGGCGGAATTAGGCGAGCACGTTTGCTCAGCCCGAGGGAGAGAGGATCGCGCCGGCGCGGGGAGGCCGCCGGCCCCGGGCCGCGAAAATCCAGCCCTGGCTTTGCGTCGAGCTGCAGAGTGCGGCGCTTACGCGCGCCCGGCCAGCGGAGGCCTGGTTTCCATCTGCCCCTTTTGCCTCCGTGTTAAGTTCGCCGGGGAAAACCCAATGATCCGTGCAGAGCCCCTCGGAGGAGAACCCCCCCCCCCCAGCCCGATTCTGACCGATGGAAAAAATGACAGTATAGGTCAGAGCCGGCTGCCCGCGAGTATTAATGCGGCCGCCTCCGCTCCCGGTGCTTGGGGAGGATGGGCGCCTCGCCAGGAAACCGCCGGAGGGGGAGCCACGAGGGCCGCCTGCCCCTTCCCGGGCTAGAAAACGTGGATTCTTAGAGAGACTAGACAAATGGGGTCAGACAGCTGCGGGAACTTAGCCTATCTAAATACAGGTCGTCCACGTATCTTTCAGGCAAGATCAATTTTTTTTTTTAACCGAGTACACGTTGAGTCAGTTATAAATACTACGAGAACTGGTTAATCAGTAGATGGGAATGAAAGCCTCGCTTTCTGCCTGGTATTAAAACGCAGCGCAGGAGGCGCTGGGCTGAGGACGATGTCTCTTGGCACGGTTCGTGTGTGTCCTTAAGAAGGCGCGGTCCCCTTTGCACTCCACCTTGGAGGACTTTTAATATAACTCTAAAAGGGGATGTATTTTAGTTGTTTCTATTTGGAGGTTGCTTACTCCTCGCAAACGCCTGTCTAGGATTGTTTGTACTTAGATTGCCCTGGGTTTGGGCTTTTAAAGCCCACGTTTTTCACTTGGCTTTTTCTTTTCCTGTGTACGTGCAGCTGGGTACGGGGAAGCTCCCCACCCCCGCCCCCTCCAGCCAGACGTGTGCTGCACCACCTTCAGTCAGTCGCTTGCGCACCACGCGGCCTCGGAAAAGGGGAAATGTGAACTCTCCGGGTGGCGCTCGAGAACTGGAATTCTGACTTAGGGCTGCGGGTGTGTTCCGGGCAGCGGCTTGGGGGCCAGAGGCTGTAAAGGGGAAGCCCCGTAGGTGACCCTGAGGCTTCGGGAGCAGACCTGGAGTCAGCCGCGTCTTTGTCTTCCGCGGGGCTGGCAACCTGGCACGCAGTTCCGATAAGGATCAACCAAGAGCGAGAGCGCACCGCCAGCACATTTCAGTGATTAGGCGAATGCCTGCAGCCACGTTAGCGAAAGGCCATTTGCGTCGTCTTTGAAAAGGCAAAGGCTGTCCCACCTAATGAATTATGAGTGACCTGGGAGAGGCCAGACCCCGAACGAGTGGCGCTGAGGCCTCCTCAGACCCTTCTCTGCCCCACCTCCTCCCCATCGCACAGGAGACTCCATTTCAAAGGAAATGGGAAGCTTCTTGAAGTTAGAAATCTGACCAAGTCTAATTACATAAATAGTGGCGCATGTATGTGTCCTTAAAATGAGGCCCACCGACAGCCCGGGAACTAGGCCTACCACATCCCAGCCCTGGACCAGTGTTAAGCTCCCGCTAAAGTACATCCCCAGAGGATGTGGCATTTGCCCAGCACCTCCAAGAACTGGTTTACAGGAGGTGGCTTTGAGCCATCAAAAAAGGGCGGCCTGGAAGAGTCTCCTGGAGGTCCTCTCCACCAATGCTGTTTAACCACGGCCTCGGGGAGAGGGTGGTGGGTAATGGTGCCTGAGCCCTGGCAGAAGCTTCCCATTAATCCAGTCTAAATGAGCCCCATTAAAGCGCACGTCCGTTCCTCCCTACATCCCAACGGCACACGCAGGCCTTTAAGGGAAAGTGTAGTCGAGACCGTTTGAGCCCATTTTGCCTTCTGGCCCTTTTTGTGTGGGCAGCACTGCCCTTTGGTACCTGCCCAAACCCCTGACTCCATATAGGCCTTTGGGGTCTTTAACCTGGCTGTTTTTCTTACCCGCTCTCTATTCAAAGGTAAGAGAGTACCAAATCATAACAACGGACACATGTATGAGAGACCGCCTTCTAGGTGTTTTATGTATTAACTCATATTATCCCCAAGACAACCCTATGAATTAGATGCTGTTATTGGCCTCCTTCTACAGAAGGAGATCACTGAAGGCCAGAAGCGTTAAGCAGCTGGACCAAAGCAACGCTGTTTAGGATGGGGCAGGGATTGCCCTGAGGGAGGGAGAGCTGTGTTGCTCACCAGTGTTGTGTAGTGAAGGCGAGCCCTTTGGGGGATGTTTCCAAGTGGACTGCCTGAACCCCCTACCTTCCAAAGGAAGAAGTCATGGAGAGAAACAAGAAGGCCCAACATCTGGACCTTATTTTGCAAAAGAAAGTTTTGAGGCTTCATACAGAAGCACGTTATCGTGGCTCCGCATTGGAAAAGGGGTCAGAAAAGGCAGTGCAAAGGCCCCTCGCCCCACCTTGCCGCATAGCATCCGGTGGTCACGTCCACCGGAGGTGACTGGGGGCTGGGGACAGCCGATTGCGGAGGAACTCCTTATCACCAAGTGTCAGTGGTCCCGGGAGGCGGAGCTAAACGGACGCTTGTGGGGGCGGCTGGGTCACACGGGTCCCTGGGCTGAGGGTGCATCCCTGGGCTCCTCCCGCAGAACTGGACGGATGTCGTAGCCTCCCCTCCTCTTGAGCCGCCAGTCCCGGGCACGGAGCTCCATGGCTGGGGGTTTGGAGAGGTCAGCTTGTCAGTCCCGGTGGGGATGGCTGGTTCTGGGTTGTTCACACTCACCCTGCCTCTCATAAACTCTGGACCCCCTTTCCGGGCGAGAGAGCCCGCGCGCGCGTGCGCGGGATCCAAGCGCACAGCCGGCCCCCCAGGCCTCTGCCTTCCCTTCCTCCTCCCAGCTAGGGCGCGTCAGAAGCCCTTGGCGGTTGTGTGCTGCCCCGGGTGTGGAATCAGGGTGGAGGGGGGCCGAGCTGCCCTCCACTTCCCCAGCGTCAGTGTGCACGCTGCACGCCTGGGGCCCGAGGTGGTCAGGCCTGTGCATCTCCCCTCTACCCCACCCCCTCCCGGCAAGTGGCAGAGGCTGGCCTGGGACCTGTGCGCTGTGTTTCCTGATGGGTCGGGGCTCAAAGGGGAGGTCCAGGCAGTGGGGTGGGCGCATGGATGAGGATGGTGATAAATCTTCTCTCCGGCGAAGGCTGGCTCGGCCGGCCCCCGGCCACGGCTAGTAGGAGTGTACCCCGCAGGTCTCGCATCGGCCATTGGCCACAGCTTGACGCCTTTGCGCGCCCGGGGGCCGGAGTGGGGGGTGTGGGGGTTGGTTCGTGGTCTGATCCGGCGCTGGGCGATCAGCTCCCCACCTCCTCGAGCCTTTAATTTTAACACGCGGGGACTTACGACCCGCTGCCCTGGCCACTAAGGGGACCCGCAGAGGGGCAGACCGGCCGCCCTGGCCGCACTTGCGGGCGTTGAGAGCGGGCGTTGAGAGAGCCTGGGCCGGCCGCCGAGCCAAGGGAGGGAGCGCAGCAGCCCGCGCGCCTCAAGGCAGAACACACGCCTTTCCCGGAACCTTGAAACCCAGGGGAGCCGCTGCCATCTTCGCGTGACGAGCAGCGAGACGCCGGTGATTAAGTGTTTCTTTCCGGCTCCCTCCCCGGGTTGCGGCTCTGCTCCTTTCCACAGGGCTGGGAGAATAAAACCTGGGGAAAAAACACAACTGCGCTCTCCGCTCGCACTCCACGTCCCTGCTGATCTCCCAGGGTGCGTCTACCCCAGGCGCCTCGGGCTCCCTACACCTGGCCTCGCCAAGGATCGAGGTCCTGGGCCACATGCCTCAGTTTCCACCGGCCTCGGACCAAGTCGGAGAGCTTAATGGGGAGGGGGCGCACATTACCAAAGTCACGCGACCCTCCCCCTCCGCGTCTCTCTCCTCCCATGGGGATTAAACCTTAACACAGGAATCCCCCACCTACACCAGGGACTAATCCTGCCGCCCCTCCTGGGATTAACTCGGCTCACAGGTCCATAAAACACTTCCGGCGCGGCCAGAGGGTCTGTCTGCAGAAACACTTTAAAATTGTCCTCCCGGGTCTGCAGTCGAAATTGACTCTGTGGAGGCAAGTGAGTAAACAGGAGGCTGTAAGAGCTGAGATCCCTGCGGTTTGCAGGCTGTGGAGGAGCTGCCCCAAATGTGGGCGGTGGGGGCTGCCTCAGCCCCCCCCCCCCCCGCCGAGGGTGGCCCAGGACCCCAGTAGATACATCTCACAAAAGGATGCAACGTTTACTAAATGACACTAATCTGGAGGAGGGTGGATGCCGGCAGGAGCAGGTGGGTGTCAACTGGGTTCTGGGTTCAGTGAGGAAGACTAGATTCCTAAAATTTATGGGGAGGAGGGGCTCAGTGTCCTTGCCTGGAAAATGGGAACAATAACAGTTCCCCTGCCCTGCTCAGGTGGGCTTCTGAGGACCAAATTGTCACAGCACTTTGTGAAAGGGGCTTGACCCCTCCACTTCACGGGCGATCAATGTTCAGCCTCTCTTGCCCTAGAAAACACAGCGATTTTGACCATTAGAAAACAAAACAAAGTAAAAATCAGCCCTTCCTCAAATCCATGCAGGAATGTGCAAGATAAAGGGAACCCAAAGGCAACTTAATGCGTTGAACCTCGTTTTCTTTTACATCACTTCAACTTAAGCTTCTGAAGCGGTGGGAGAATCCTTTGGAATGTCCTAAGGAAAATCTCCGTCAAAAATTGAGGGGTTCAACGGAAAGAAAAGGGACCTTCAGATGAGCTCCAAGAGCACTGTAAGGAGAAGAAACCCGGATGAAGAATATAAATTCGAAGTAGCTTTCTAGCCACTTCAGTTAGTCCGGAGAGCAGATGCCATAGACAGCCACCCCACTCCCCCAGGACCCCGGAAGTAGGCCCTGACTCTGGCTGGGTCAGCTAAGTATGAGGTGACGTTGACGTTCAGGGTGGGGACAGTGAAGAAGGACAAGAACATGCTTAAAATGAACATCAGAAGACCTAGGCCTGCCCCCCCACCACGTCCTGAAAGCCCAGAGCTGCTAAAACTGTGTATGGGAGGGGCTCCCCCTGACCTCCTTCCCCACAGATGGACTCACGCAGCGTGACCGGCCCCAGGTGGCGCCCAGGCACGCTGGGGACAGAGGCCCAGGCTGCGCATTCACCCAGCCTAGCAGATTGCAGGCGGGGGCCTCTGGCTGGACCGCCCACCGACCTTCGTCTCCACTCCGTGGCCCTGAGGCCTCGGGGCAGGGTCAGCTCGCCTCCACCCCACTGCCCCTTGTGCCGCGCCCTCCCCTCCCTGGCACCCAGCCCGGATCCCGAGGCCTCCTCCGCCCCGTAGTCCCCGCTCTTCCCCCTCGTGATTCATTTAGCAGCGGTGCAGAAAGCCTGTTTACCTCTGCAGCCCAGGGCGACTCGATCTGCCGTAAAAAGCCCTAACGCCAGCGCCGACCAGTAGGGGGGGATTGTCCTATAGATTATTTCTCCTCCTGTGTTTTTTTTTTTTTTTTTTTTTTTTTTTTTTTTTTTTTTTT
>NC_064817.1:33724448-33784659 GCF_023721935.1 Panthera uncia | reverse complement strand
TTTTTTTTTTTTTTTTTTTTTTTTTTTTTTTTTTTTTTTTAATGAGAAGGCTCGGTTGGAGAGGGGGTGGGGTGGCGTGTTGCTGCTGTTTTTTAAAACACCGTATTTGAAAGAGAAACAAAAGCCGCACAAAAGCCGTTTAGGAGGTACCAAGGCTGTTTTTGCATATAAAAAGTGCAGCGAATACCAAGGGGCCCCCAGCAGTGATAAACTAAATGGTTGGCCGATTCCGACAATTAGCAGTTAATCTGTTATCTGCGATCTGCAAACAAGTTTTGAGGCTCGAAGGACACCGAATTCCTGTTCCAGTCAGCAGCATGGTTCCTCGGATCTGGTGGGCACCTCCGATGCTCTCGGTTCCTCTGACTGTGAAGCCAGCTTCCGCAAACATATGTTTCTGGGGTTGGAGCACAGACTTGAGCCACAGAAAATTCACTTCGGCAGCGGAGGAGCCTCCGCCTGCATCTCCCCTCGGGCCTGAACTTGTCTGTTTGGTTACGATTTCTCCAGATCGGTTTTTACCCCCCCCCCCCCCCCCCGTTTCGCAGACCTCCTATTTTTTCACGTAGTAGGCCTCCAGCGAATGTGGCAAGCGTGCCAGCAACTAAAATGAGGCTCTCGGCCTGGAAGGCAGCGTGGTGCGCGGCCTCGCCTTCGGAATCCCATTACGGTGCCCAGAGCCCCCTGGTCGCCGCAGCCTGTGCGCAGCTTCGCCCTGCGCGGGCCGGGGCGGGCGGGGGAGGCCGGGAGGCACGAAGCGCCTGGAGCCTGCACGATGATAAATATTGCGCAGACAGCCCATAAATAATTTGCATTATGTTCAGCTGACAACGCAGGGCGATTAATTTTAATAGCTACATATTTGCCTGGGCTGCTGCTTTCGTAGGCCCGGTAATGAAAGGCGAGAGGCCGCCCTGGCTCCGTGCTCGCGGTCTCAGAAGGCAGCCGGGAGGTGCGGGAGGGCCCGACGCGGCGTCTCCTCCACGCAGTCCCCCGGGAAGCCCTAGCCCCAGGGCCCCCCCTCCCGCCCTCCACCCCGGGTAGGGATGGGGTGCGCGCGCGCGCCCGAGCACCCCGGGACCCAAGCAACAGGAGCCACCATAATGACACTGCACATTTGCCTGTATGGGGAGAGCCACTTGTGGACCAGGAGACCCTCCCCGAGGCGATGCACCCCACCCGGACCAAGTCCGAACGAAGTGAACTCCGGAGGGGATTTCACGTGTTCCAATTTGGTGGCGGTGGGGGGTTGCTGGCGTTGGCCACCGCCAATTCGCCGGTGGGCCCCAGGGCGGCAGAGACTTTTCCGCCCTCCGGACCCGGACAAGGGACAGAACAAAGCCCGGCTGCCCACGCGTCCTCTCCGCGCGCGTCCTGAGTCCTGCCGTCCTGCGCCCCGCGGGAGGCCCCCCCTAAAATGCTTCCCGAGCTCCTCGATTAAAAGGATCGCATACATAAAGGACGGAAGAAAGGGTTTGGTGGAGCTCTTAAAAAGAGGGGGCGGGGAGGGGAGCGCAGGGAGGAAGGACACAGCGCAGCGGCCGCCGCGGTCCCGTGGTGGCCGGGTGCGCGCGTGTGCGTGTCTGTGTGTGCGTTCCGATGACAAAGCCCCGCCGCCGCCAGCAAGCTCCTGGCTGCCTGAGCATTGGTGGGGGAGGGGAGGGGGAGGAGAAGAGCCAGCGCTCGCGTAGGTAGCGGGGAATCGAAGCTTCCCTAGAGAAAGAGTTCATTCATGAGCTGGAGGAGGCCTCCTGGCCGGGCCAGGTGGAGCCTCCTGAAGCCAACACCTGTGTATTTCCCCTTTTGGAAAGCGGGGGGGGGGGGGGGGGGGGGGGGGTGAGCGCATCGATCATTACCATATTTTAATTGCCTTTTGCAAAGGTCATCTCTAATTATGGGTTGCGAGGAGGGTTGGCCAGAGGTCTGTAGCCCTTTATTATCTGTGTGTGTGCGTGCGTGTATGTGTGTGTGTGTGTCGCCACTGAGACAATGCATCCAGCTCTTCTCGAAATGCCAATCCGAGGGTGTCCGTGCGCGCCTGCGAAGCGGTCACGACGTGCTGAATCCACGCAGACAGACCAGGCTGCGTGCACAATAAAAGCCGAGCAGGCGGCGAAGGGCCGTGCAGACCCACGGTTTTTCTTTTTAGAAACGGCGGTGCGAAGAGACTTGACAATAATAACACGCAGCAGGATTGAATCAGGGCGGGAATAAGAAAATGCATTTTCGTTTCGAGAACCGCGGACTGTGTTTAACCCATCCGATCCCCCAAGAGCTTTTTGTTCCCGCGTGGAGTCCCGCGCAGGGACAGGTGCTGGGCACTGAGCAGCTCGGGACTGCCTGATGACGTTCTGGGACAGCCACTTTGTTTTAATATTAATCTCTTTCTTTACTCCAGCATGTTGTCAGTTACAGTGCAGTGGAATCCTGAATGATGCCTGTTTGATGGGAAATGATAACCGGCCAGTTGAAAAGGAGAAAGAAAACGTTGAGGGTTTTTGCTTTTTTTTTTAACTTTTAAAAGTCTGCATTTCCTCAATTTTCGTTGCTTGCGCAAACCCTTGAGGCAGAAGTCTATTTTAACTTCGTCAGAAGGAGAAGAGCAGTCCAGAAGGTTGTTGGGTGGTCAGGGGGGTTCTTGGGAGGATATTTTAGAGATATTTAGAGTTGGTGATCAGTAAGGAGCTATTTGTTGGTCAGGAGTGGGCAGCGGCCACTATGAACTTGACTTTCTCAAAGGATCCTGGCACCTCTGACCCATCATGCTGTTTTTTGGGGGGGAGTCCTGCCTGGCAGAGCCAGGGGCTGGGGTTAGGAGTCTTAGTAGAGAATTGGGGAGTTTCGTACAGGCTCTGCTTCCTGCCTGCTAACCCTCCCCCCCCCCCCCCCCCCACACACACCTGGCCTCCTGGCCTCACCAGCAGCCAGCTCTGCCCGGAGGAAGGCAGAGCCAGATGACTGGTCCAACCCCCGAGAGACTGCCTGGCTTTCTCCTCCCCTGTAATCAAAACCAGATGCACTTAAGCGCCTTTCATCAGAGGAAGCCCAAAGCCCTTTAACAGGCTTCCATAAAAGCCTTACTAGGGCCTACCAGCCTGCTCAGTGTCTGGGCCCCTGTGCCCATTTTCCAGCTGAGGAAGTCTGGGACTGCAGTCAGGGTCTAGTAAGGGTACCAGGATTCCTGCCAGGTGTGTGGGTGCAGACTCCTTTGACAGGAGAAAACAGACATGGGAGGGAAGCCAGCAGCTAATGCCCTAGGAAGGACAAGAAGAGTGGCCTATCAGAAGGAACCAAAGGAGCTAAGAAAGTAGAGGTGGGCTGGAAAGGCAGTAATGATCAGGATATTCAGACGGACTCCATGGTACTTAGACCATCTCGCCTTCAGCCCCCTTATCCCACTGTATTGCCGTGTTTCTGCCTCCCCCACTAGACTCCAAACTCCCCAAGGGCAGAGACTCTTTTATTGATCTTTGCAAGCCCACCTCAGGGCCTGGCACAAAATACATGATCAAAACGTTTGGGACATTAAAAATATATAAATAAATTTAAGGGGCGCCCGGGTGGCTCCGTGGCTTGTGTCCGACTTCGGCTCAGGTCGTGATCTCATGGTCCGCGAGTGCGAGCCCCGCGTCAGGCTCTGTGCTGACAGCTCGGAGCCTGGAGCCTGCTTCAGATTCTGTCTCCCTCACTCTCTGCCTCTCCCCTGCTCTCTGTCTCTCTCTCTCAAAAATAAACATTTAAAAAATGTTTTTAAATGGGGCGCCTGGGAGGCTCAGTTGGTTAAGTGTCCAACTTCGGTTGAGATCATGATGTCACGGTTCATGATTTCGAGCCCTGAGTCAGGCTCTGTGCTGATAGCTCGGAGCCTGGAGCCTGCGTCGGATCCTGTGTCTCCCTCTCTCTCTGCCCCTCCCCCACTTGTGCTCTGTCTCTCTCCATCTCTCAAAAAATATATAATAAAAAAACCCAACATTAAAAAAAAATGTTTGGGAGGTTGGGATGCCTGGCTGGCTCAGTCGGTAAAGCATGTGACTCTTGATCCTGAGTTCCAGCCTGTGTTGTTGGATGTAGACTTTACTTTAAAAAATGTTTGGGAGGGGCGCCTGGGTGGCTCAGTCGGTGAAGCGTCCGACTTCAACTCAGGTCACCATCTCGCGGTCTGTGAGTTCGAGCCCCGCCTCGGGCTCTGGGCTGATGGCTCAGAGCCTGGAGCCTGCGTCCGGTTCTGTGTCTCCCTCTCTCTCTGCCCCTCCCCCGTTCGTGCTCTGTCTCTCTCTGTCTCAAAAATAAATAAGCGTTAAAAAAAAAATTAAGAAATGTTTGGGAGATCACAGGTGTGATGGAAACCTTTGGAGCAAGACACATCTGGGCTTACGATGGGACCCTCTGCCCCCGCCCCCGCCCCCACCCCCACACATACACAGTGCTTGTATAACCTATCTGAGCCTCGGTCTCCTTATCTGTGAAATCTGTTTGAGAATGCCTCCATCACAAGATTGGGGAAAGATTAGATGATATAATTGCATGGAAAACACCGGCAAGGTAATAAGAAGATTTTAATAAATGTTGTGCCCTTGTTCTTGAAGGCCTGAGGGAGTTTGGGCTGGTATTATTTGAAGTGTAGGCAGGAAGGTTGGTGCCAGGCTCTAGCCGGACACAGGTTTCGCTGGGCTGGGATTTGGGTCAGAAGACAGAATTGGTTCTAACAATGTGTGTTCCAGCGGCCCTGAGAATTGGAGCCAGGGACCCCACAGTCCAGCAGGGGCGGGCAGCTCCCGTGTGAGCGCTGGACTCGGGTTCTGGGGAAGGGGTAGGTCCCAGGCCCCTGGGCTCTCCTGAGCAGGGCTGACTTGTGACTGAGCCCTGGCTGTGCTCCGAGGGTCAGGCCTCCCCAAGATGAGTGAGCGGCTGATAATCCCAGTCGGTGCTGGCTTTCTGTGGTCGGGGGAACTGTCCCTTCCGCCTGACCTCTGCTCCTGTTCCCTGGCTGCTTTGCTTGTTGCGGGGAGGGTGTGGGGGAGGTGGGGGGGGGGTGCCACCGGGAATCCCCATATTCTCCGTTTTCTACATGGTCGCAACCCCTCCCCAGGACTCATCCTCTGAGCTCAGCACTTCCCCAGGAGGGCAGGCTATGAATTAGGGTCTGTGGGCCGCCGGGCAGCAGGGGCTAGTGAAGGAGGAGGTGCCGAGGGACAGGCCAAAGGGCACTGAATCCCTGGGTGATTCTGTGACCGTACGGCCTAGCCAGTGTGACAGAATGAAAGTTGGAGACAGAATGAAAGATGTGGAGTTGTGGGGGAAGAAACTGACGCTGACCTCCCTTCCATATTCCATCCCTCCCCATCCCTGATGGGAGAACCTTCGAGAACAGGCGAGAAGAATGTGGGGAGAGAAGAGAATCGATGGGAGAGCAAAGCTAGCCGGGTGGAGGTGCTTGGTCCCTGTCTCCTGCCCGGTGAACTGACTCCCTTGTGCAGCCAGTGTAAGTCCGGAGGGGACAACAAGTAGGGTGCTTTCAGCCACGTCCTTCAGGAAGTGTGAGATCAGATCTGAGAAACAGATGGACCACTGTCCTATAGGGTTTCCATGAAGAACAAGAGGTTACTTAGGTCATAGAAGGTGGAGGATTTGGGTCATGATCAAAAATGTCCTGCCTTCTACGCTTCTATTTTTTTTTAATGTTTATTTATTTATTTTGAGAGAGAGAGAGAGAGAAAGTGCAAGCAAGGGAGGGGCAGAGAGAGAGAGTGAGAATCCCAAGCAGGTTCTGCACAGCCAGGGCAGAGCCTGACTCAGGGCTCGAACTCACGAAGCGTGCGGTCATGACCTCACCTCCACGCTTCCACGCTTAATCCAGCTCACCGTCTTCCATGGCTTTCACAACATGTTATAAAACTGGTTTCCCCTACTTACTATCACAAAAATAAGGGTCATCGCCGTGTCAGCTGCAAGGGAGCTCACTCAGAAGCAACTGAATTCTGCTCGGGGATTCTGTGGGTTCAGAATTGGGTGGAGAGACTCAACAGCAGGGAGCTAGAATCGCCTGGAGGCAGCTGCCGCCCACCCCCGCATGTCTGGCTGCTGGGTGGGACCTCAGCTGTGTCCTACAGCACAAACAGGGGGCTCTCCGTGTGGCCTGGGCTCCCACACAGCATGGCGGCTTATGAACTTGAGGTTACATAGCGGCAGCTCAGGGCCCCAAGACCAAACCCGCCAGCAAATGGGATGAAAACTGTATCACCTTTTCTGACCCATCCTCAGAAGTCACGTGGCCTCATTTCACCTGTTATTTGACTGGTTACGGCAAGCCCCAAGCCCGTTCGTTCAGATTCAAGGGAAAAGGACTTAGACTCTACCTCTGTTGGGAGGAGTGTGAAAGAATTTATGGCCAGGTTGGGGGTGGGGGCAGGGTGTGGAGCCATGCCAGGCTTAGCTCTAAACAGAATAGTCTATGTTATAATAGGAACCGGTACTCTCAAGAGGCCGCAGACGTTACACAGGGGGTGGGGGAGGCAGTTAAAATTAGGCCAGGGTAAAAGAAATAGATCCATAAAGCAAATATGGGATTTATGAAAAATAGACATTATCGAAGGACAGCTCTCTCTGTTGAGCTCGTCAAGTATGGGAAGGACTGAGGAAGAATTGTGTGTTGGGATCAGATAGGGTCTAGACCCTTCGGCATTGAAAGGGAAAGCGGGTAGGGGACAGGACTAGCAATCTGGCTGCCCCCAGCCTTTGCCCTCCATCTGTGGGGGGATCTGTGCCGGCCCTTCATTGCTTCAGACAACATCATTTTTACCATTTGCTTACAAGTCCCCCCCCCACCCTTCTTTTTCCCCAACATACCGGTATCTTTATGTTGGTACAAAGCTGGAAATGTGGTCTATGCGTTTCCTAAAGTAGGTGCGGAAAAAATAATATATTAGTCTGATAATAAATTACTCTAATACTTAATGTGTGTCCCCTACCCTCAGGTGTGGTTTTAAATATCCAGCATGGAGAACACTGTGACTGAAAGGGGCTGCGTACATCTCTAGGGCCCCAGGTTCCCATTATCTTTGTCTCTAACCCCTGAATGGAGAGTTTGACTTCTAATTTCATGCTAGGGGTTTCACAGGCAACATAATTGTATTTGCCTCTGCCTTTGATCTGCTATTTGATCCGCTATTTCATTGTGGCTCAACTAGGAGACAGAGATAGAAACGCGGTGGAAAAACATGATTTTGTTTTGCTTTGGAATTGGCAGTTATTATTTTCTCTGGCTGTCTTAACGTGACACACCTTCCCTAAATCTGAAATCCAATCATTTTCCCGTTTTTGAAAATCCAAAAGGCATGTGCACCCTCTGGCCTGCTTTCCTTTTTGCTCACAAAGACTTAATTTTCAGCCAGGCTTTGGGGCCGGAGGCTCACGGTTTAGATCCCAATGAAAAAACGAAGTCCCCGGGTTAGTGGAGAAGTCCTGGGTGAACTTCGACCTACCTGCCCCTTTCCTGACCTCACCTCCACCGTCCAGGATATTCCAGGATGTACCAGGATGTACCTGGCTTACTCCAGCCTCCCTTCAGGTGATTTCAGTCTGTGGGGCTGGCTACTTCTCTTTTGGAAACCAAAGAAACCCAGATTCAGCGGGAGCCTTGTAGGTCGGAACCAAGCAGCATTCCGGGAGGCCCCTGAAATAAGCTGGCTTCTCAGGCAGGGCCGCCGCATCCGTTTGTGAGGTTTGTGTATTGCACAAAGGTTCCCCGGCCAAGACAGGGAGTGAGGGCTGGAATTCAGGCCCAGGGCTCCTCACTCACTCCCGTTCTTACGGTCACCAACTGGGCCAGTGGCAGTCTTCCTCAGGGCAGAGGAGAAACAGATTCTCTCTCTGATCAAGAAGAAAAGGGATGGTGACAAAGGGCAGGACAGGGGTCAAAAGGGCATCTTGGGAGCAGAGTGGGACAGCCGAAGGCTGCAGACCAAGCCAGTGTTGACCCAGCAGGTTGGAGCACTAGGGCCCATTTACTCTTTGCTTTGTCACCTCTCATCTGCAGGGTCCAGTGTTCATAAATCACTGGGTCTCTCCTAGGTTTTGTTTGGAGATAAAGAAAGAAAAAAAAAAAAAAAGACAGGGGTGTCACTCTATCTATGTCTTGTTTAGCAGGCAAGGTGGGATTATTTTGGAGGGGGCGTGTTTTCTTTGGTTTTGAATGTGAAGACTTTAAGGGATGTTAACTGCAGGCCTTTATGTACTGGGTGTAGGCGTTTGAGTGTAAGACCCTAACAGGTGGTGCAATAGAATTTGACATCCTAACAAGTTACCTGTGAAAGGAAATTCACACTAATGTGTAATGGATGAGGATCATTTACATTTAAAAGTGGAAGAACGGATGCCTGGCTGGCTCAGTGGGTAGAGCATAGGACTCTTGATCTTGGGGTCATGAGTTGGAGCCTCCACATGGGGTGGAGAGATTATTTAAGAATAATAAAAAATAAAAATATATAAAGTAAATGAAAGTGGAAGATCAGGGTGCCTGGCTGGCTGACTTAGTGGAGCTTGCAACTCTTGATTTCAGGGTCACGAGTTTGAGCCCCATGTTGCGCATAGAGCCTACTTAAAAAAAAAAAAAAAGTGGAAGATCATCCCAATAAAGCAATTAAACAACTCCAGAGAGGGTTTTTTTTTCTGGTGTCAGTAATAGGCTGGTAGGGAAAGCCTTTGGAAGCCTTCTAAATTAGCTCTGTAAAGTCTACTCCTGTTCATTTCCATCAATACTTGGAAAGGTATTTTCACAGGAAGGCCATAAATGGCGTCTCTCTTGACAAGGACAAATTTAGAGGATTTGCTCTTCCTTTTTAACCAGGAATGTATAGTCTGGGAGCCCCAAAACCATTCACCTCCCTCCCCGTTTCCTTCCACACTTTGGGTAATTTGAATTGGGTGTGTTGAAGGAAGATAGTTTCAAAGGACATTAGTTACATCATTGTGACTGAGTCGTTCTCAGAGTTTTATGCTTCCAAGAATGTGTGTTTTTATTTATTTTTTAATTTTTTTTTAACGTTTATTTATTTTTGAGACAGAGAGAGACAGAGCATGAATGGGGGAGGGTCAGAGAGAGGGAGACACAGAATCTGAAACAGGCTCCGGGCTCTGAGCTGTCGGCACAGGGGCCCGATGGGGGGCTCGAACTCACGGACCGCGAGATCGTGACCTGAGCCGAAGTCGGCGCTCAACCGACTGAGCCACCCAGGCGCCCCAATGTGTTTTTAAATTTTTTTAAATTGTAGTTTTTCACAAAGGAATATTTGCCCAATGAAGCCAAATAGTATATAAAGTCTTGGTACAAAACGTTCTGCAGACCCCTCCCTTGTTCTGCTTGTTTCTTCTGGTAGATACCACCATATTTCTAAAAAAAAATGTTTTAATGTTCATTTATTTTTGAGAGAGACAGAGTGTCAGCAGGGGAGGGGCAGACAGAGAAAGAGAGAGAGAGACACAGAATCTGAAGCAGGCTCAAGGCTCTGAGCCATCAGCACAGAACCTTCAGCACAGAGCCCTCAGCACAGAGCCCGGTTATGGGCTAAAACTCGCAAACCATTTAGATCATGACTTGAGCCAAAGTCGGACCCTTTACCGACTGAGCCACCCAGGCGCCCAGATACCATGATATTTCTAATACACAGATGTGGCCTTCTCTTGAATAATCCATAGTAATTATCATCTGTCGACCCCCTAGTATGGTAGAAGAGGATTTTAATTTTTTAAAACATTTATTTATTTTTGAGGAAGAGAAAAGAGAGAGCACAAACA
Organism: Panthera uncia; assembly: GCF_023721935.1. Classification (NCBI taxonomy): domain Eukaryota; kingdom Metazoa; phylum Chordata; class Mammalia; order Carnivora; family Felidae; genus Panthera; species Panthera uncia. The sequence continues at coordinate 33,774,867 of NC_064817.1, read as the reverse complement.
GGGGAGGGGCAGAGAGAGAGGGAGACAGGATCTGAAGGGGGCTCTGTGCTGACAGCAGAGAGCTTGATGCAGGGCTTGAACTCAAGAACCATGAGATCATTACCTGAGGAGTCAAGCACTTTTTTTTTTTTTTAGAAGTCAGACACTTAACTGACTGAGCCACCCAGGTGTCCCATGATTTTAATTCTTTTAATGTTTATTTATTTATTTATTTATTTATTGGGGGGGAGGGGCAGAGAGAGAGGGAGAAAAAGAATCCCAAGCAGGCTGCGAGTTGTCAGTGCAGAGCCCGAGGCTGGGCTCAAACCCCCAAACCATGAGATCAGCCAAAGTCAGACACTTAACCGACAGAGCCACCCAGGTACCCCTGGTAGAGGAGGGTTTTAGTTCTTTGTATCATACTTTAGCTCTCCCACTCTTACGATAGAGCTATATCATAATTTCTTATTAAATTCATATGCAGTGTTTACTTTATGACCACATATATATTGTTTGTTGCCCAGACAAATGAACTTCAGTGATTGCTTTTCCTTTCTTGTCCGCTTTTTTTTTCCTGGGGTTAATAATTGCCTCACTTTTTAATTTGCTTAATTTTCTTTCACCTATGACTAATTTTCCCACACTCCCCAACTTCTGTACAAATCATCTTGGGACAGTTTTCTGCACGTTCACCTCCTGGAGACCATCTGCACATAAATAGGGTGATCTTTTTTGTTCTGTGTGTTTTCTTTTAATTCCCATTATCTGTAAGCCTGAAACCTTTCTACAAGTTTCTAATCCTCCATTTAGTTTTATTTTTAAAACCTTTGGGTTTTGATAGAAAATTGCATCATCTCTACCACCCAGCTAATGTCAGGAGCTGATAAATGAATCCGAAGTTTCTGATTCTTGGTATTCTGCTTAGTTTAAATAAACTTTCACCATTTTTCCTAAACATCAACCTTTCAGAAGTGATGACTGTTATTCCCTGGAACCCTGGAACTATCCAGTGTTAGTAAATTTTTATCCTTTCCTCTCCTCCCCTCCCAGAACTGGATTCTGTATTTTTAGGAGTAAAAGTTATTTTTAAAATCATTAATTGGCCCTTCCCCAGGCCATTTACTGCAGGATTCATGCCCTTTGTTTACATTCATTTCACGTTGCCTTTTATTTGTGTTTAGTTAGTCATTTACAAGTCTGCCTTCCCACCTAGATTGTAAATCACTTGAGGGCCAGGGGATGCCTTTTTAAAAAATTCACTTTTGTACTTTTGCATCCCCCTAGGACCTAACACAGTGCCTTGCCCTTAGCAAGCCCTCCATAAACGCATGTCAAAAAAGTGGACAAATAGCGTGGCAGTCTTCTCCAATCAAGATCCCTTAAAGAGAGGTAACTTTCCAATCTTATCTTGCCCCGAGAGCGACTGAGAAATCTCTTGAACGGTGGGGATCGCGCCGCAGGCTTCGCCCCCGCCCCGCCCCGCCCCGCCCGGGGAGCTGCCACCGCACGCTGCGGTCGGGGACAGCAGCCCAAGTTCGGCGGGAGAGGTGACAACGTGTTGACCGTTGCCGGAGTCCGGGAACCAGAGGTCGTTTCTCGGGATTAAAATCCGCTCGGGCGGCGCGGCGAGGGGCGACTCCAGACTGCGCCTTAAGCAGGGGCGGCCGCCCGGGGCCGGGGGTCGGCAGTCCCCCGCCGCGCGGAGGGGGCTCCGGAAGGAGCGGGCGCGGCGCCCCGCGCGCCACCCCCCACCACCCCCGGCTGCCCGGGAACGCCCGCGCGGCCGCCTCCGCCGGGCCTGCGGCTCTGCAGCCCCACCGCCGGGGGCAGCGCCGCCCGCGCCGCCCGGGCTAAGATGGCGGCCGGCGAGCAGCCTCGCGGGCCGCCGGCACCGGGGGTGGCGGGGGAGGCGGGCGGCGCCCCCCACCCCACCACGGGAGTCCGTGCGGGCGGCTGTGTCCCCCCCCCCCGGGGCGGGCGGGGGGGAGGCCGCTCCTCCGTGGCCCGCTGGGACCCCCGGGGACCCGGTCCTGCGACTTCCCCAGACAGGCACCCTGCCAGGCGCTCTACCTGGACGGGCCCTAAAGGGATATTTTGTCACCCAACTCCCCCAGGCTCCGGTTCCGAGGAGGTAGGGCTAGGCCCTGGCCGAAATAAGGACCGTGAGGATGGCTGTTGGAGTAGACGTGGTGGGCAGAGGACCGGCAGGTACCAGTAGGTGCAGGCCTCACCGCCCCCCCCCCCCCCCCCCCGCCAGAAGACAGTCCCACCCACCCCCCACCCCCCACCCGGTCACTCCTGCCTTGGCAGATCGTCCAGTAAGCCTTGGAACACCTTTGGGGCACGATGACGTAACTCCAGTGACCGCAGGTAGGGGCTCGTGCCCGGGGAAGACACAAGGCCCAGAGCTCTTGAAATCAGGATTCTCTTGGAAAATCTGGTACATCCGGTTATGAGATCCGTAATGGTACCTAGTAAAAGACTACAAAACGCGTACCGCTCATCACATGGGCTCTGACATCGGTATGCGCACAGCGTAGGCTGCCTTCTTCCTAGGACACTCCAAAACCTGAGGTCCAATTTACCAGAAATGGCATTGATGAATGCGGTGCATTCTGAGTGATCTCGCCTGGGGCTCAGGTTGGGAGGTCACAAGGGCTCCCCTAGGGAGCAGCCGATGCAGGTAGAATCACAAATGGTGGCAACAGAGGAGTACCTGGAAAAGCTAGCCCTTGTCCTTTGTAAACTTCACGGCTGGCCCCTCCCACCAGTTCAAGGTTCCATCCAAAGTTTGCATGTTGCTTATCAGCTCAGCATGAGAGGCTGAATGAGAACTTTTTTGGTTTTGTTTTGGTGAAATAAACTCGTTCTGCGTAACATTTGCACAGGCTTGTTATTCTTCTGGAGAACACTTCCTCCACCCGCCTAAGCTACAACCACACCAGCCTTTCCTTCCTTCTGCGGCCCCTCTTTTAATTACCTCTCTTGCCCCAGTTTAGGCAGCTCCCTGCGCTTTGTTCAAGTACAGCAATAAACCCAACACCGGACCTAGCCGTCCCTGGTCCTGACCTTCCCTCTAGCGGGCCTGGAGCCTGGAGGAGTATCCTGACTCTCCCCAGCCGATCGGGGCCAAGAACGCTGCATGTTGTGTTTATGTGCATTTTCTCCCCTCTGCACACTCGTTGTACGTTTTAGACATGATGCTTTACCAAAAAATAAATCGTATACAAGAAAAAATTCAAAGCGGCCCTTTGAAGCCAGGCCTCCAGGAACTGAGGGTCCATCCTGCCACCAAGCCAACCATCGCTTTCTAAATTGTAGTCGGCACCAAAGGGTTACTGCTGACCATGTGCCCACCGAATTCCTCTAGTAACACCAGCACGGGTGGCCCCGGCGCACCCACCTCCGGCCCTGTCCAGCCCTGCGACCCTCCGGGAAGGCGCGGTAACCATAAAAGGCACGATAGGCGGCCCACGGAGCAGGTTCGGTGAAGGCTCCCTACAGACCGCCGCCTGGAGCGGCAGGCCCCATCTGCAGTGCAGCTGAACGAGTTAAGCTGCCCCAAGCGGGAGCGGTCTGGGTGGGGCCCGGATGAGAAAGAACCAGCGGCGGCTGGGGGCAACCTTGGTCTCAGGATCCCCCAGTTACAGAACCTGGTGGATCTGACTCTCCGCTTTCCAAGGGCTGTGTGAGGCCCGGAAGACCCCCTTCAGGGGTTGGGAAGGGGCCTCGGAGCCAGGCCCGGTGTGAAGCTGCGCTGGCGACCTTGGAGTTGCAGGGGGACGCCCCCTGAAGGTGCCCCCCGGGGCGGGTAAGGCGCTTCTGTGCCGAACTAGCTGGGAGGAGCTGCAGCACGCGACCCTCAAGCTCCTGAGGCCGAGAGGAGTCCACGATGGGGGCAGCAAAGGACGCGAGGCTCTTGGTGCGGAAAGGTTACTCGCCATCTCCAGGACAGCCAGCCCCCGCCGAGCCACCCCTGCCGTCTGCCCTCGGGCACCGGCCAGAACCTGGGCTGCGTGTGCCACCGCTCTAGGACCGCCAGGCTCAGCCCAACTCGACCCCGCCTCAGCCTCACAAAGGCCGCGTGGGGCTGGCAGACGAGGACCGGCCACGACTCTCAGATCTTTAATTATGCCCCTACCCTTCCCCCTACCCCATCGCCGGCTTCCAGCCCTTTAATCAATTTCACGATATTAAATATTAATTTCCCGCCAGCCAGGCTTTCTCAGAGGAGGGGGAAGGGACCGGCAGGGCAGCTCTGAGGGAGGGATGGCTTTGTAGGGTGTGACCCGGGTGGTAGGGCGCAGAGGACGCGCGGGCTCCTAAGTGACCTGCGCCGGGAACTCGGTCTGTGCTTTGCGGCTGGAGAACTTGGAGAGTAATGCAGACCTTCAAGAGGGGCAGCTAGGTGCTCAGGGAGTCCCAGTGCGCTGGGCGACAGCTTCCTGCTCCACACCCCCCGCCCCCAGCCCCAAGTCAGCCTCTCGCGGGCCCGCGGCGCGCAGCGATGATGGATCGCGCCTGGCGGGGGTGATTTGGTGTTGATCGCACATTATCACTGGCAGGTTGGACTGGTTGCTGATGGACGACTTCTAGCGGCGGCAGCAGCAGCGTCTTCAGACACCGTGCGGGGACTCGCTGGCTCTGCGAGGGTCTCTCTTTATCCCCCAACCACACCTCGCCCACTTGCCAGCGTCAGGAGGATCTGAGAGTCCGAGAGGGGTCTTGCGCACCCAAGGCCGCTGGCCCTCGTCCGGGTCCTGGTGTGGGCCGCAGGCCGGACGAGGGGGGGAGCCAGGCCGCCCCCCCCCCTCCCCCCCTTTCCTCCTTCCCTTCCCCCCTCCCCCCCCCCCACCATTATTTCCTGCTTCCCCATCGAAATCGGGAGGGCCTGGGTCACTCGCCCGGTGGTTTCCCCTCCGCGGGTCCAGGCCGCGGGGGACTGGGGGGGGGGGCGAGTTCCCCCGCCCTGCGGCCCCCGCCCCTCTCTCGGGGCTCGCAGCACCGCGGCGCTGCGGTGCGCCCCTCCTCGCCTCTTTTTCTAAAGTGCCTGCAGATACAAAAGCGGTTTCGTAATGCCTTCCGTCTGCGAGAGCCGGAGGACCTTGGCTGACCTTTCGGAAACTGATTGCAACTGCCTGTTAACAGCCCGTACTGACCGCACCGAGCAGAGCGGAGGACAATCATTTAAGTGACAGACGGCGAGGTGGCCTCGGCTCAGTCGAGCGGCCTGGTTAAGCCCGCCCCGCCCCTCCCCCCCCCCCGAGTCCCCCCGCCAGCCCCGGGCGCACTGCGGGCTGTGGCGGGCGTCCGGGCGGGCGGGGAGGGCGCGCCGCGCGCGCGCGTGCGTGTGTGTGTGTGTGTGTGTGTGTGCGCCCGCGATTACCGGTCGACGGGTTAACCCTTCGCCGAGCGGCCGGCCCCTTTGAGGCCGGACGCTGCCGGCTTAATCTGCCATCTGCAAAAGAGGAATAAAAGGGCCGCCTCCGCCGACTTTCCCTAATGGATAAACTGTCCCCCCTCAGCGCGACCGGGGCTGCGTCCCCGCTGCTGCCGGGGAAAGATCCCGACCCTCAGCTCTTCCGGCACGTCCCCGGGTCCCCTCCCTGCGCCCCCCTCCCTTCCCCGAACAGCAAGACGCCGACACAGGAACAGCACAGGGACTGCGCGAGGGGTCCAAAGGCTCCGAGAGACTCGCGGTGCAGTGGACGTGGGTGTTCCCGGTGTTTTCTGTTTTGGAAACTGGAGGAAGGTGTTTGGGGGGGGGGTAGGCCGGCACTAGGAAGACGAGGTGGGGGAGGGGAGGCTGGTGACAGGGCACCTCGGGCTGCGCTCGCTCCCTCTCTCGGGAGAGATCGCCAGCTGCTCTCCAACAGGCAGCGCCCTGAAATCTATTTAAAGAGAGGGAAAGGGGAGGAGAACAAAGGGGGAGGAGGGGGGCGGTGAGCGGAGCCTGGGCGAGAGCGAGCGAGCAGGGAGGATCCGCCGCTCCGCGGGCACATCAAGCGCTCACATCTGTACACTCCGCGATCGATGGGGAGAATGGATAATATTTGTCAGCTGCAGACCTTTCTCTTCCCGGTTCCCGGGGAGGGGAGGGGGCGAGGGAGGGGGAGGGGCGGGCAGGCCAGGCGAGAGAGGCCGCCTCAAGGACAGCGCGCTTCCCCCTGCAGCCACACGGAAACCTAGAGCCATGAAAGCCCGGGGATTTTTCTCTTATTATCATTATTAATTATTTTTTATTATTCCACAGCAGCCAGCGAACGCTCAGCGGCGCCCCTCCCCCGCTCGCCCGCCGCCTCCCTTTGTTGATTCTCAGCTGCGAGCGCGGCGGGCCGGAGCTGCTGCCGCCGCCGCCGCCGCCGCCGCCGCCGCCGCCGAGCACGATCTGCTCTTGCGCCCTCGGTCGCAGCTGCGGCCCAGGAAGCCGGGGCTGCGTCCCCGCCCCCCACCCCCCACGGCGCGGCAGCCCCGGCACCCCCTCCCTGCCGCCCGCCACGAGGCCAGCCCAGCCTCTTCGCTGCTTTTCGCTGCGGCTCCGCGTCCCCAACGCCGAGCAGAGGCGCTGGTTGCTGCCGCCCCGAGCCTCCGGCTGCGCGGGGGCCTTCGCCACCCCTCACCCCCCGGCGGCTACACTCTGATGCCGCCGTCCCCACACATGGTCTTCATTTCGCACACTCGCGGCGTGCTTCCTCTCGGCTCCTCTCCTCGGGGCTTTTCGGAGCGAGGAGGGAGGTTTAGAGGAAGTTAGAAACCCAGCGAGCCCAGGGGAAAGGGGGAAAACCCTGGCTCTGTGTCTGAGCTTCCCAGGCGGAGGGGAGCGCCCCGCGGGGGGGTGGGGCAGAGCCTGGGTGCCCTCCCGATCCTTAGATGCGGGAAGGTGAAGTGAGGGGTGGCGGCCGGAGGAGGCCAGGGCGCTGGAGAGCGAGTGAGCTCCAGGTTTGCTTTGGCTCGTCCCCATGCCCGATCCTGCCGGCCAGGGCAGACTGACCCGCCCCCTCGGAACGGCACAGCGGGCCTGGGAGCCGATCGGATTAGCGGTCATCAAATGAGACCAAAGACACCTCAGACTGTCCCCCACCTTCCGCGAGGGAGTTCCCTGGGCCTTTGCCCCCACCCTCCTCCAAGGTGTAAAGCCTATAGCTGACGCCCACAGGCCCGGGGTCTGGGCCCACTCGGGGAGGGGGGGGGGGCGGGTGTATGTGCAGAAAGTTCTAGTCGGGGTTTACTTGTGGCTTCGCGCCCCCACCCCCACCCCCGCTGTCCTCCTGCGATTCCGGGCCAGCCTGCGGCGGCGTCCCCGACTGCTCCGCGGTCCTGGGCAGGGCAGGAAGCTGGCACGGCCGCCGGCTGGGCCGGCGCCACTTGGCCGGGCCGGCTGCTCGCTGGAACTCGCGCGGCACCTTCGCGACGAGTCGGGTTCCCGGGTCTCCCGCCCAGTCACCCTGAGCGGCTCCCCCCGCCACCCCCCTCCCCGCTCTGTACGTCGTCCTCTCTCCGGAGTCTCCCGGTCTCCGCCCGCCCTCTCAGCTTTTCCCCTCCTCGGTCTGTCTCGGGAGCCCCGTAGCGCAGTCAACCGCCCTTCCCGAGATTCAAAAAGAAGTTTTGTGTTTCCCCGGGGGCAGCAGCCTAATGCTTCCCTTGTTTTCCGGAACAAAGCAGACATTCAGTGGGGAGGGGGCAGGCGCTGACTCCTTCCCCTCCCCGCAGCACCCCGCACCCCTGCAGGTTCAGAACGCTCGCTCCCGGGCCCCGGTGGCCTGGGCATGGGGTGGGGGCCCTCTTTCCCCAGGCTCGACTACAAAAGCCGCGCCGCCCGCGCCCCAGTCTCCCCTAGCCTCTGCCGGGAGCCTGAGAGAAGGCGACATGGTGTTTGGGTGAGGTTCCCAGCCCGGGCTGGGAGGGCGCGCACGCAGCTGTTTACAGTGTGCCTGTGCTGCTGGAAGCTCACCCACCGCCGCCTGACAGCGTGGGGCACCCGCGCGCTGCCAGCTCAGAGGAGGCGCGGAACGGCGAGCCCTCCGGCACTCGGCCCGAGGCCCCCGCAGCCCTGGGGCCAGGGCGCACGGGGAGGCTCGAGGTCTCCGATCGCGCGAGCCTCCTCTAGCCCACAGACCGCCCCCTCCTCCCCAACAATGGCCTGCATCGGGTAGTATATCAAAGGGACTGGAGGGAAGGGGTGAAGAGCTCGCGAGGGGAGCTCACAGCAGCCCCTGCGCCTGGTTCTCAGCAGTCCTTCCCCTCCCAGGGGGAAGTTCTCCGGCTAGAGTAAGCAAAGCACCCCACTCTGGCGACTCGGAGATACCTCTCGCTGCGGGTAGCTCCCCGCAGCCCCGCCCTTCCCGGTGGACTTCCCCCTCACCCCGCCCCCGGGGGGACGGCTGCACTAGCTGTGCCCACGCGAGCTGGGCCTCGTCCGCGCACTGCTGCCTTAGATCCCGCTCCAGCTCTTCCCCTCTCCCGGGCCTGTGGCGGGCCCCCGGCGCCTCCATCCCGTCCTGAAACTTGATCCCGTGTCGGAAGGACAGTGTGTAAACACCAGGCGCGCTCCGAGAGCCCGCGGGAGGGGCCGGGCGAGGGCCGCCGGGGCAGCGCCGAGGCCCCGCGCCCTCGCCCGCCTGCTCGCCCCGGGCACGATCAGCGGGGCCGCCGCCTCGCTCTCTGCCTTCCCAGTTGGCTTAGCTAATTGGAACCGCCGCCGCCGCTACCGCGGCGGCCTCTTGTTGAATTTTCTAGATCGCAACCGTTCAGTCGTGGCTGCCTGCGGCTCCCCTCCCCCTCCCACAGCTGTTATCTCGGCCGGCAACTTGTTGGTGGTGGGGACGCCCCTCCGCTGACCCTGGCCTCAGACTCTGTGTTCACCCCAGCAGTTCGGGGGTGTTTTTTCTGCGGGGCGTGGGAAGGGAGGTAGAGTCTTATCGAACAGTGAGGCTTTGCGCCGGAATCCGAGGCTCGTTTCGGTGAGCACGAATACTATCCAGAGGATCCTCTCGGGCCGAACGCCATCGTCCTTGCTGTCCTGCACCAAGAGTAGTGACAGTCCCCAAGGGGCTTCAGGAGCAACTCCACTAAGTAACTTCAGTTCATTCCAGGAAAATGTTGCAGAAGGGTGGGGGGTGTTGGGAGGCACGAAGATACCCGCTCTCTCCTGCCCTGCCCCCAATCCCTCTCAGCATTTGGGACTTGCTACAACAGGGTTCTCCTACACCTGGGGCCTAGCCCACCCGAACGAGAGAGGGCCACTTTCCCTCTTGGTTTGAAGTATACCGAGTGGGTCCAGGGGGCACTTGTCTGGAGGTGTACCTCCCTCAAGCTGGGTCAGCTCTACGCTTGTGCCAGCAGGCCCTCCTGGGCCTTGGGTCTCCCCTGGGGAGCCTCCCTTCTCCTTGGCCTGCCACCGTGTACCGTAGCCACATGCCCGTGCTTGATGCAAACTGTGGGGTCTGCAAACTGTTGGCTCTGCATGGGTCTATAGGAGGCCCAGAGCCTGGCCCAATGGCCAAGGTGGAAAGAAGTGAGGCAGTTTGATAGTACCGAAGTATTCAAGAAAACACCGCTCACGATGCTGGAGCACTGCCCTATAACCAACAACCGCCTTAGAATACCTTTTCCTCCGAGTAGAACGTTTTGCTAGTGGGTTTCACAGGCCCAGAGCCGATGTTATAAAAGTGGCTGCACCCCCAGCCCGGAAACGCATAAACACACACAGGCAAACTCCCAGAGGGCTGGGTCTGCAAAGCACCGCTGAGGGGATCTGTGGCAGCCGGAGAGCGTCAGCTTTTCCTGTGCTGGTTCTGAGAAGGGCGCCTGTTCCCTCCCCTTTGATGGCTCTCTGACAACTGTTAGGGAACAAAGAGGCAAGGCCACTGGCCCATTAACTGTCACTTTCCAACACCTCTTTCCTTCCCTTCTAACTTTTACCCAAATCACCTCTTTGGGGTTTTTCCCCCCGAGGTGTTCTCTCAATCTATTCATAACCAGAGCAAGATTTCCAACTCAGTCCATATCGATCTGAGCTATGATAAGAAGGGAATCTATAAAATTAATATTGTAACTTGGTGTCCGGGACGGCACTTTGGTAGGTCAAGTTCACCTAGTTCTTTGGCGTCTAAAAGCCTCCAGGCCCTTCCAATCAGATAATTGAAGTTATTTCCCCCATTGCTAGTTTCTCTTCTCTTTCTGTAGTGGAAAAAAAAAAATGCTCAAAGATGTTTATTCTCCTTCACCCCTATCCTATCAGTCTGTGACAACCTTGTTTCTGTGCAGGGTAAAGTGAATTCCTGTGTTTTGATAAAGAAGAGAGTAATTTGTGTTCCTCTTCAGGCCTGAAAAGATAATTATGTGTCCTGGGAGCTCGCTCTTCTGGCTCTCTAACAGACAATCTGGATTCTCATTCTGGAGCAGGAGTGCTTCCGTGTCCCAGCCTCCTCATCGTCGCCCCCTTCCCTCTGTCACCGCCCAGCCATCACCAGGTCCTTGGGTGGGCCACATGGCCCGAGGGTTTCTTTCTTGAAGGCTAGGGGTACCTCAGAAGACCTTGAGGCTCTGAGTCTGGTATCAGGCATTCACGTTCCACTGACTGTGCGAAGGATATTCTGAGCCATTGGAATTCCTTTTCCATCTCCCTGAAAGCTTATGCCAAGAGCTCCCCATGGGGCCTATGGTGATGGATGTCCTGAGGCCAGAGGAAGGAGCCATCATGGTGGGAAGAGTTGAGTGCTTGCCCGCAGGACTTAGACCTGACCCAAAGCAAAATGCAAACAGCGACCAAAAAAATAAATAAATAAAAGAAAGAAAGAAAGAAAGAAAGAAAGAAAGCAAGCAAGCCAGCAAGCAACTAGCTCCGTCCACCTGGTAGCTGGCTCGGAAACAGATCCTACCCAACCCCACCCCGCAACTAGTAAAGCCTGGGGGCAAACCATTCCTTCGGCCTCCCTTTAGCTCAACTTACGACTTACGGGTGGTGCAGTTAAGCATACCAGGAAGCTGAGAGGCATCCACTACTCCTCACTTCCCCTGGCGCTGGGCTCGGCTTGGCTGAACTCGCCGTTCCTGTCTTTTTAGAGGAGCTGGTTGTGTTCCCGAAGCAGGATCGCACTGTGCCGCCTCCCTAGGGGTCCTCAGCTATTGATTTTTAATATCCGTATTCAATATTGTGTATTAAATATTGAATCCATGCACGAGAGGATGTGATGCAAATCACCAGCCGTGCCTGAGACTTTAATAGTTGTTTTATTGCCCGGAAACCACAGTTGGACGCAAGGCATCCTGCAGCCCAGGCTGGGGGCGGGGATGACAGGCAGAGAGGAGAACCGAGCAGACAAGCAAAGCCAGGCCTCCCAAAGATACAAGACCTCTGGAGTAGCCACTGCTGAGGGCACGGCCAGGCACTGACAGCCCAGCAGGGCAGGTGGGCCGAGGGCCAGCTCTCAGGCGGCTATGGAAAGAGCGGGCCGTTCGGTGAAACCTGGGTAGAGGAAGAGGTGTGGGGCTGTGTCCTTCCTTCCTGGACTTCCCTAACTGGACTGTTCATTCCTGTCCGGCCATCCCCCTCCCCCTCCCCATGGATCTTCACCCAGACAGACAGACACACACACACAGACACAGACACACACACATACACACACACACACACACACACAGCTGTTGAACAGGAAAGTGAACTTGGGGGCAGGAAATTCAGGCCTTGGGCCTCCTCCACCACTCTTAGCTCTATGACCTTGGTACAGACCTCTCTTAACGTCTCTGGGCCCTATTTCCCTCCTCTGCCAATGGGGGTAATGCTATCTGCCTTACCTCCCTCACAGCCCGGCGGTGAGGCTGGCACAAATGAGATAATATTCAGGGAAAAGGCTTTTGTAGACTGTCAGGCCCCACCGTAGGCAGGCTGAGGGATTAGTGTTGGCTTTCCCTTTATACTCCCCCTCTCCTGCAGGCTGTGTCTCCCGGCTGGCTTCTTTCTCTCCAGCATGAGCCCCCTCCTCCATTATGGGCTCCTCTCCTCCTCTCCCTTGGCCACCTCCACTCCGTCTCCCGGGCTCCTGGCTCAGTGTGGCTCTGAGCTCAGACTAGGCACTCAGGTTTCGAGGACGCCCAGCAGGAGACAGGAAGGGCAAGAACAACTCTGAGTGTGTGTGCGGTGGGGGTGGGTATAGCTAGTGTGTACAAGGCCAACAGCCGCAGGAAAGCGCCGGGCTCGAGCTGGGGTTTAGGGGAGTGGGGTTGGGGGAAGCAGTGAGTTGGGTGTGCTGCTGGCCCAGTGGAGGGGCTGCTGGGCTCACTGTGGGGGCAGTGGGAGGGAGTGGCGAAGAACCTGAGGCTGGGGACCACTGTTTCGGGAAGTCCAGTCTTGATTACCGATTGTTGGAAAGCCAGGGCGTGGGCTTTGCCACAAGAGTCTTAAGATCGGGAAACCCAAATGTGAATTAGGTGGAGGGTGGTGACCCTCCAGCGCCCTCCAAGGCAGATAAACAGTTGCCCGAGGCCCCCAGGAGGAAGACCAGAGTTCTCCCAATGGCCGCGCTCGAGCCCTGAGAAAGTGCTGAACTCCTCTAGCCCATATCTTTGTCTGGGGCTCAGGGAGGGGCAGAGACCAGAGGGGTCCCTATTAGCTAAGACCACCCCGGGGACCCCGCCGTGTGCTAGGAAGGCTCAAGCTGACTCGCCAAGCTCATTCAGGCCCAACAGAGACCAGCTCTGGCAGTAAGCTCCGCGGGGAATCCGCGTCGTTGTCCCCTGGGCGCGCGAAGTGGGGTATGCCAGGCCGGGCCTGGCCGTGCACGTCTCCGCGTCGGGGCTCGGGCGTCTGCTGCTGCCTGCGTTTCCGGGTCTGCGGCGGAGCCTCCCCGGCTCTCTCCTCCCGCTTTGTCTCGCTGCCAGCTCTTCGCCTGCCCTCGCCAGCCTCCTGGGTCGGCTGGTCGCGCTCTTCCTCTCCGAGTGCATCTTGGCATTTACGCTGCCTCGTTCTCGCGCGTGTGACCCCCTTGGCCCCACCCGAGCTCAGCCCGACCTCTTCCCGCGGGCTAGTTGGCACTGCCTGAGGATCGCTGCGAGTGTCCACTCCTTGCGCCCCCTCCCCCGACCCAGAACTGACGTGTCCGGGGCTTTGCGACCGCCGGGACTGAAACATCCCGAAGTTCTGCTTTAGCGCCCCAAAGCAAACCCAAGGGGGTCGGAGTGTCCCTCACTGCGTTCCGTGATGCTCCCAGCCCTAGGCAGCAACTGAAGGGGGCTTTTAGGAGACCTACTTTCCAGAGTGAAGGGGGGACTCTTCAGCGGCCGACCTCGAGCCGTCTGTGGCGTTCTCCGAACTTGAGACTGTAAGCCGCGGAGCAGAATTGGACTACAGGATTCTGCCGCTGACCCGAAAGTTGGCCAGACGTCGGGGTCCGGGTAGAGGTGTCCGGAGTGCGTGTGCATGTGCGGATCGCAGGGACTCTCGATGGATTAGCTGCTACAAAGCGGGGGAGGGGGCGCTGGCCTCGGGCGCCCGGGCCGGGGGCCTGAGAACACCCTAGGCCACCGGACAGGTGAAGACACCCTTCCGAGCCCGGCCCCTCCCCCTGGGCCCGCACACGGCCGGCCTTTGAGGTGGAAACGGCGTCCAACTCCTTGAAAGTAAACTTGCCGCGAGGGGAGCGAAGGAGGGAGGGGGCTGGCAGGAGTGTCTGCGTCGGGAAGGCTTGTGTCAAGTTTCAACCCCTAATGACACCCGGTGGCAAGGTGCCAAGGCCCTGGGAACGGCGGCAGGGGGAAGTGCGGCCGGGGTCCGGGTGAGAGTGACCGCGCCGTGGGGCCGGACTCGCGAACCCCGAGGCGCACGGCGCGCTCTCCGGCCGGAGGAGGCCGGGGGGCGGGGGCGGCGGGCGGGGAGGGGGCGCTCCGAGAGCCGCCTGAGCGGAGAGGAGCGCAGGCATCTTCCGCAATCCATTCATGCACTGAAGCGCGTGCAGAGCTGCTGATCGCTGCCATTGTTACTCGCGGGCGGTGTGGGAGCCGAGCCTCCACTCTGGCGAGAGATAAATGGCCTCTGACAGCCCCTCCTCGCCAAGAGAGCTCCTCGGATTTCACCGCGCGGCGGCTCTCAGGTCTGTGCCTCGCTCGCTTCCCGGTGAGAACCTTTAAATCAGCCTCCCGGCCCTCCCTCCTCTCCGCCGCTGCCCCCCGCCTGCTCAGGCCCCGGCAGGGCCCCGGGCGCGTCGCGCGCCGTCTCTGGCCCCCTCCCCGCCTGGGGGGGGGGACGAGGTGGGGAGCTCCGGGAGGACCCGGGGGCCGCGGGGGAAGCGACTGGAGCCCCCCCGCCCCGGGTCCGCACCTCCCCCGGAGCGGAGCCCCGCGCCCCGCCTCCGCGCCCACAAGATGGATCAGGCTACCGTGCGGAGAGCGGGCTGTAAATATTTAAAAAGTCTCTCGCGCGCCGGCGGTAATGGCTTTCGCAGTCGGAATGTGTGCTAGGAGAAGAGAGGAACGGCGATGTGTGTAGTGTTGCGAGGTGGGGGAATTGTTCCTGTGCCTCCCCCACCCGGTTCAGGGTGGGCTGCAGGTTCCGGCTTCCCGATTTCCCGCCCTCCGCCTCTCCACGGCCGCGTCCCACGGTAGCGTCGAGAACGCCAGTCGATAGGGAACTTGAGCATGGAAGGGCGACGCAGATCAGGACGAGGTGACCTGGAGCCACTATCCCCTTCGGGGTCTCTCAAGGTCCTAGGCTAGAACTGGCCGGAGATCCCTCGTCCAGATCCGCTTCTCGCTGATGCACGGGGGAGGGCGGGAAAAGCACAGGTTAGAACCCCCTGAGTTTGTGCGGTCGCTAAAGCCTGGGCCAGGGTTTCTGCAGCGGGGGCCTGGGCCCTGTTTGTGCCTTGGCTCCCCTCCCCGTGCCTCTCTTAAGCCTCGATCCACTCCAAAGGCGAGCCCTTCCCCCGGCCTCCCCGCCCCTTCTGAATCTGAAAGTAGCTTTGTGGCTGCTGGGACAGAAACCTGGGAGGTGGCGACGCGGAGAGATGGGGTGGGGGGCGGTGCCTAGCGCCCAGGCTTAGTGGAGGTCACACGTGGATGTGGAGGGGGATCTTTTGCTTCTCTGGCGAGTGTGGGCCTGGGATCTTTAAGGCCGCTCCCGGCCGGATGGAAGAGGTGGGGGAGGGGGCATCCAGTCTTCCCGGCTGGGAGAGGCTTAATGGGCCCACCACAGGGTGTGTGCCGGGTGAGGCTGTCGCCTTTGCCAGCAGCCCCTCCCTGGCGGGGCGGGGGCGCCGAGTTGCCCAGGGCTGGGGCGGGCCGGGCGCCACGGGTTCGAGGAGAAGATTGGAGGGGTGTGCGCCCAGGCTGGGGCTGCCCCCCTGCACTCCTCCGCTCCGCCCGCTCGGGGGACCCGCCAAAGTGTGGGTGCTGGCGGCGTGTCAGGGCGCGCCAGGGCTGCTCTCCGCGTTCGAGCGCGTGGAGCTCCCGACTCCTGGCGTCCCCGTGCGCGCTCCGCTTCCAGGGGCTTGTGTTGTGCCCTGCTCGCTTGTTTGTCTCGTGTGAGTCTCGTAAACCGCCCTGATTTATTACCCAGACTAAATGCTTAATTTGTGAATATGAAACAGATTAAAAGGGGCGGGGGGGGGAGGGGGCTTGAGGTCGGCATATTTTAGCAATCAGACCAAAGCAGCCCGGCAGATGTTTCAAATTTGTCGACATTTTCAGGCTCATGTGGAAAGGCAGCCAGAATGGTCAAGAGGTCTTCTCCTTCCTTCAACCTGAGAACTTGGCAGTGATCAAAAGGAGGTGATTAGTAGCTGCAGTGAAAAGACACCGGCAGGCAAGGAGTTAACAGAGGCTGAGCCCTTTACCTCCAGGATTGGGATTGGAGTTGGGGGGGGGGGGGGACCTGGTCACAAAGGCTAGAGACATCCCGGCTGAAAAGGCTCAAGTCCCAGAAGCCTACTCTGAAGAACAAAGTAGAGGATCCATTTAAAAGTTAATTTAGTAAATAAACTTTATTGCCGATGAAACAAACAAGAAAGATGGAAACACCAGCTGCAAATGGCCAACAGATAATAAAAATAGTTTGATGTGGCCGAATGTGCTTGTGCCTTTCGCCAGGCTTCACACAGGCCTCACCGGAGCACCCTCTCCCTTTGGAGAGCCCTGACGTGTGCAGGTGGTATTTTTTGGCATTTGTCATTTTTAGGCAACTTCACACATCAAAGGCGAGCACGGTGTGCTCTGGGGCTCCCTGGTTGCAGCCGCCCAGTGAAGCAGATACAATTTCTATAAATTGGCCTTCTCCTCTGGGTTTTGATTGATCATCACCATATGAGATTATTGAAAGTCTAATGTCTCATTTCACTTTCTCCAAGGGGTGAGGAGGGGGACAGTTTATTGGAAGTCAGGCCACGTGAAGACTCTGGTGTTGTGCAATCGTAATTTCCATTAGCCCGGGTAGATCACCCTCTGGAAACTCCCATGCATCTCCTGCCCGTTCCTTGTATCCCCCCCCCCCCCCCCCTCCAGGTCTCAGCTTCTGCCTTTAACAGGTACAGTCCAACCAGCGCCTTCTGGAGCCTTTGTAGTTGTAAGGAGACAATTGCTGTTGACTAAAACAAGGCAACAAAAGATTCCTTTTTAAACATATTTATTATAACTCACGAATCCCCTCTTGAGAATTGTTGCCTACTCCAAACTTTTTTGTTCCCCTTTGCCTCGGTGCTATCTTTCGTTTTATTAAAGTTGATTATGGTTCCTCTGCCTTGTCCTCAGCCAGACAAAGGCTTAGGGAAAGTCAGAGAACGTGTTAATTATATGTTTCTTGTAAACCGACTTTTCATTTCCCCCGAACACATTTAGTTGGCTTGGTGTTTAGTTTAACACTCAATTGCTGCAAATATGCTGCTTAAAAATGCTGTCTTTATTAAAACAAATAAATGAATGCAAAGACCTTTCTAATTTCAACTCGCGTAGGCTAGAAACAGAACAGAAAACCGAAATCGAGAGCAAGAACGAAGGAAAGGCAGCGGGGAAGGGAGAGAAAAGAGACCAGGACACACACACACACACACACACACACACACACACACACAGTATTTCTTCTGCCATCCCTCCCCCAGCCGTGTTAAACTGGTCCATACAATTGTCCCTCGCTGCGCCCTGCAGCTCACCAGCCCGCCTGGATTTTCCATCACTTGGCGCCTAAGGCTATCATTAGCTGAGAATGGACAACCTCTACCTGCTGGCAGCCCATCACTTACCAGCGGGGGGAGGCTGGCTGCAGGCTCCCGTGCCTGGGCTGGGCCCCATTTGCTCAACCCGAGAGGGGTCCTTGGTTCTTGCCCCTGGGTGCACTGGTGCCTAATTAAACTCTATCCAGGGCAACGTGCACTAAATATACGGAGGCTGAGAGGAAGCTGGGAGGAAAAGGGGGTCATTACCTGGGCAGAGAAAGTGACTCTTCTGAGAGACAGGAGGACGGGATCCCTCTGATCACACTTTCTATTTACCCTCAGCAGAGCCTCTGAGCGCACATTAACAGTCTTGCTGAAATCAAGGAGAAATGGAAATTAGGAAGGAAAAAAAAAAATCTAGAGCCCACAGATAACTAAACAGGGTCCGTGTCACCACCAGGCAGGAGGGAGGTCGACGGTAGCTCCAAACAGACAATGCTAGCTGCAGAAAAATGACTCGGGTGCCCTTGTGGCATTGGAGTTATAGCTCATGTGCCACGGCCCCGTCGCACGCAGGAGCTGGAGCCGTATAAATGGCTGTGAGGACAGAAAGGAACGGATATGTCAGGAGCCCAAGGACCAGGTGTGTGTTGTGAAGCCAATCAGACCGTGGCAAAGCAAGGGGAGAGTCCCCAGCTGAAGGCCGGGGACCCCACTAAGACCTGGGCCCCCGGCAGGATCAAAATGGCCTGACCTGGGCATACAGTGACAGCCTGCAAGCAGGAGTGTGTGCAGAACCCCTAGAACAGGCAGGCCCCCAGGGCTTTAATTGAGTCCCCACTGTACCCGGCTCAAGAAGTCGCTTCTGGAGCGTTAAGGTGCTAGCTCGAGGTGACCCGTTACTGGCAAAAGTAAGACCAGAACCCAGAGCTCCCTGCTTCGGGAAATGGAGTCAGAGGAGGACGGTGGCTTGTGGTTAGAGGGAGATCCAGGGATGCTCTTGGTCACTGCAGAGGAGGCCCAGTGTTTTAGTCGTTCAGCATTTATTAAACACTTGCTGTGTGCAAAGCGCTACGCAAGCCACGGTGCTGCGAGGCCTCCAAGGCATGATGAGCAGGGGACCCTGGGCCCTTTTTCTGTGCCTGGGGACAAAGGCCTTAAAGGAGAAGGGAAGAAAGAAGCCGACCACTCTCAGCCCACAAGGGAGGTTTACAGCGGGGCAGCCTGGACTGTGAGACTGTTCTCCCAGACGTGGAGGTGGCAGGGAGGACATCTGGAGCAGGCCCGTCACTTCAGTTTCCTGGCGGGGCCTGTGTTTCCTCGGGCAGGCCGGGAGAAGGAGTCTAAAGCAAATCCCTGCGCCGAGCGCTCCCTGCACTTGTGTCTGTTGTCCTGGACAAATAGGAGACTGTAGCTTATCCCCAAAAGCTCCTGGACAAATGTAGGCTCTCTGGGGGAGCTGGTAAGGGAATACTGCCTCCCTTAACAAAACAAACCCGAGACTCTCCAAGGTTTAGCACTGGAAACGGAATCTCCCAGCAGAGAAGGGGAGCTGGCTCAAGTGCCCCCCCACTCCGTGCCCCCCGGATTCCACCTGCCCCT
This sequence comes from Panthera uncia, assembly GCF_023721935.1. Lineage (NCBI taxonomy): Eukaryota > Metazoa > Chordata > Mammalia > Carnivora > Felidae > Panthera > Panthera uncia. The sequence continues at coordinate 33,756,148 of NC_064817.1, read as the reverse complement.
TGGGGCGCTCGCAGTGTGATCACAGGTGCCCTCCCTGCAGCCATCTGGCCTCGGCCCAGCCTCCGCTCTTGGTTTCCCTAAGCAGAGGCGAAACATGCTGGAGCCTTCAAAGCACATTCCTAAACACTAAGGGAGATCTGCGGGGAAGTGAAAACAAAGAGGCCCAAAGAGTGTTGGAGCAGTTCAGCTTACAGAGTCTGTGGGCCAACAGGGCTGGCCCAAGTTCAGTCAGACTCCCTGGCTGTGGGCCAGCCGGCGCTGGCAGCGTGCCCTTTCCAGCCCACCACTCAGCCCTGCGTTGGCCCCCAGACCTGGTCACACCCTCGCACCCAGCCCAGACCCCAGGAAGCCCTGGCCGCCCCTGGGGTTTGCTGGTTCCAGAGGCGGTCAACGGTCCCCGCGGCCCCTTAACCCAGAACTTCGCAAGAGCGAGCGGGTTGCCAGCGGGCCGGCCCCTCGGGGTGCCCTGTTGGGTCTGGGGGTGGCCCAAGCCCCCAACTGGGCCTTGAGCAGCCATCTTGGGCAGCTGTGAACACTTGGTCACTGTTTCCCCGTGTGCGTCATAAAAATATCACATTCCGTGTGCTAACTTGTGATAAGCGTGACATCCAGGCCCCAAGAGGTGCCCACACACGTAACGGGGAGAGCATCAGACCCAGGGCCCTTTACGGAAGGTGAGTGTTCATAAGACATCTAGCCCCTCTTGTTTGTTAGGCGTTGTGCTTGTGGCTGTTGGGGGTGGCCGAGGGAGACCCCAGGCCCCGGGGGCCCCTCCTAAGGAGAACTTAATAATTTCCCCCAAGAGAGAGAAGCCCCACGGAGCTGAAAACCCCACTGTGCTCGCACTAACTAAACCCAGGAGAAAGAGCCTCCCTTGGTTTTCCTCCTCAGGCATATATTTTTCAAGCCAAAGGGTGGATGGTGTATTTCTGCCCACTTTCCACTTACAGCTGGATAACTAGGGATCCCCCCCCCCCCAGCTCTGAGCTTCTGACCTGCTGAACAGGCACACTTGGGAACGGGGAGTTCTGTGCTTTCTTTCCTGAGGTTCCACTCGGACAATGTCACTCACAGTAGCGGCAGATGTTACGGGCAACACCTTCATGTGCCTCAAAATTCTAAGGATAGATATCAAGGGTGTGCAGAGAAGTAAGCCCCTCCCACCCCCAGTCCTCAGTCACCCGGTTTGCCTCTCTGTAGGGAGTCAGTGCGCCCGAATTCTTGCTTACTTTCCCCGAGATGGTCTATTAAGGCTAATTCTTTCTTTAAAAAGTTTCTTTTATTTTTAAAAACCCCAAACCCACATAAAAATCGAAGGAACAGTACAATGAACACCCATATAGGAAGGCAGATTTTTCAAAAGCGCTATATTTATTCAACACGCCTACCCTTGGAAAGAATTCAAAACCCCTTCAAAGATCTGAATTAATTTAACTTTATCTTAAAATGTTAGTTAGAGGGGCGCCTGGGTGGCTAGTTCGGTTAAGCGTCCAACTCTTGGTTTCAGCTTTAGGCATGATCTCGCGGTTCGTGAGTTCAAGCCCCGCATCGGGCTCTGTGCTGACGGCACAGAGCCTGCTTGGGATTCTCTGTCTCCCTCTCTTTCTGCCCCTCCCCCGCTCTCTCTTTCTCTCTCTCAAAAATAAATATTTTTTTTTTAACGTTAGTTAGGAATACTTTGCCCTCGTAGATACGTTGCTTGTCTATCCTTCCCCGCCTGCCCTCAGCACCTTATCAGAGTGAGCCTTTAGTAAATCTTGTGGGGTTCAACAGCAAAGACCACGCAGTAGTTGGCAGGGTGGAGCCAGACTGCTGGGTCGGAAATCTGGCTCGCCACCTGACTAGTCGCATGGCTGTAAGCAGTTACTCTTGGGGCCTCACTTTGCCCACCTGTAAAATGGAGGGTGATGATACGACAGATTTCAGAATGTTGTGAGAATTAAATTGGTTGATAGACATGCATCACTTAACATGGTGCCTGGCATAAATATATATCTCTCTATCTCTATCTATATTATATCTATATCTATATCTATATCTATATCTATATCTATATCTATATCTACATAGTGCTTAATAGGTACTGGGGAGACTGGAGATTTAAACACATTTGGTATCAACTTTGCTTTCGTGATTGCACGTGAGTCGTTTGGCCCCGAGTTCATGGCCTCCGGGTTTTCACTGGTAACCGTGAGAGAGGCCCCAGGAAAGCCGGAATGCAGCTGTATAATCCTCCCCCTGAGAGAATTGCCCTAGCTCAGCTCTGCTCCGTGCTGAGGCAGAGTGGCGTCGAAGGGGCAAGGGTTTCCCGTGGACAGCTTCCACACTCATGGAGAGTTCCTAGCCATGCTTATTAAAAAGGCATTTGGAGAAAAAGTTTACACGCGCCCCCCCCCCCTTCCCCGCCCCATTTTCTAGTCTAGCTGGTTGCTGCCCTGCTGATAGAACCATCTAGCATTGACTTTAGGGACAGAGCCGAGAAGAGCATGCCCCTCTCTGTCGGGGAGTTTCAGGCTCACAAAGGCCCACTTCGGGCCCAAGTTGAGGGTCAGACAGGCAAGTGGGTGCGATCCCAGGAGTCGCCCTGTCTGACAAGTCGGAGAGGGTCTTATGGACCCCCAGACGAAGTTGTCCCGGATGCTCTTCACATAGGAATGGTTGAATGGTGGGTGTCTTAACAGCCAGAGGCAAGAGAGGACACGGGAAAGATAAAGAAATTTGTTTAAAGGTATGCTTTGCTCTGTGCTATAAAATACTATGCCTAATGTTAGGCTTTGACGGCTGTAATATCTGACCTTGACATTGTAGTGTTTCTGCCATATAATTTAATTAACGTGTGATGCTGGCACGATGCCAGAGAAGTCAAACGTTCTGACAGCTCTTGGAAGCCACATAAGTCCCTTTGAAGTTCCCCCCAGTGAACGAGCACACGGAGAAACCTCCTAAGGTTGAGGACAGCCCCCGAGACGGGGCACAGAAATTTAGCTGTGTTGTGGTTACATTGGATGGCACTGGCCAAGCCACCAGCTGACCTGTCACAGTTCTAGAGGCCTGCCGTGGTTTCTGGGGGCCCCAACCACCGCGAGTGGCTCCTTGAGGAAGAATAACTCATCCTACATCAGGGACCACATGCGGAGGTCTCCTGTTTGCAGACTTTTCTCCACCAAATGTTTTCTTCTTGTTCCACTTGGCCTCTCACCAAATCATCGAGCTTCATACAGGAACATAAATTAGATAAGAGGCATATTAACTAAGGACAAAAAGGACTATATACATCCACTCCGCACATAATTAACACTCACTAGGCACCTACCAAGGCTCTGGGCATTTATGGCAGGGAACAAAACAGTGCCTTGGCCATCATAAAACTCCATTTTACTGGAGAGAGAAAGAGGATAAATAAATGGGCAAAAATACGTAGGTAGTGATTTAGATTGTGATGCGTGTTATGAGGAATTAAGAAGGGTGAGGGGATAGGGAGAAGGTGGGGTTCCCTTTTAGATCGGAGACTGTGCACTGGGAGTCTGGGGTTGGCAGGATCACGTTGCTTAGGCGATGTATCAGTCAGTGCTTGCCACAATTACGCTGTGTAACAAACGACCTCAAAACCTAGTAGTTTACATCAATAAGAATTTATTTCTCACCTACGTGTCTGTGAGTCACCTGTGGTTAAGCTCTTCTAGACTGGGTTCAGTTAGGCTTGACTCCCAAGCGTGGGTTGGGTCTGGTCTCCTGCATGTGTCCCTCTTCCTCTGTGGCTAAGTGGGCCACCTGGAGCACGTTCTTCTCACGGCAGTGGCAAAAGCGCGCGAGAGAGGGCAGAGTGGAAGGGCCATGACTGTGAAGTCCTAGTCTTGGAACTTGTACGCTGTTATTTCTGCTTACAATCCGTTGGCCAAAAGACGACATCAAGGGACGGGAGGTCCACTCCGTGTCCGGCGGGATGAATGGCAAAGTCCCACGGCACAAGGGTGTGGATACAGGGTGAAGTGAAGAATTGAGAACAGTAATGCAATCTGAAACAGATGGTTCAAACCAAAACTATGTATCTCTAGCTATGGCATTTATATATACAAATACATATATCAAATGATATAACCGCCCTTGCTAGAATCTTCTGTTTTAGATTAAATTTAAATAAATCCATGCAGTAATTACACATTAGCATCCCTGAGGTGGTTCATTATGGGACCAGAGGCTTCTGGGTCATGGCCACAAACCTCAGGAAACCTGGGAAGATGGACCACAGACCATCTCAGTGCTCAGAGAGAAGGCCGTATCATGATAGAGAACTTTCTTCCTGCCTGAACTCCCCTCGTGGGGCTGGTGAAGGTGGGAAAAGCCAGAGGAGACCCCCGCCCGCAGACCCAGCACGTGTCCTTGCCGGCCTCTGAGCACATCTTGGAGTGACACAAATCTGGAGTAGGACCCAAGAGGTGTCACACTGGGCCTCGCTCTGCTGCTAAGTAGACGTTTAGCTAGTCTCACTGGCTGTTTAGGACATCTAGGCTCATGCATTCGCTGTATTAGGGCATAGGACAAGAGCTCCCAGAACTTTCTTGCAGTTCTTTTTCGCCTAGCCCAGTCTGTCCTTCCTCATGACATCCTTGAATAATGTGAGAGGGATCCCTAAGTGTCTCTTCAGCAAGCAATGATGTTTCAAATCGGGCCTGTCTTCAATGAATTCCTCCAGGGCTCTGCAGTCAGCCAAGTCCTGGAACCTGGCCCTTCCCTTCAGGAAGGAAAGCGTGCCGTTCAATTGATTCCGATGGCTAATGGAATCTAACCGCCTTTGCCCAAAGTGATTCCAATGAAAGGAATCCACTGTATAAAAATCCAAGGTAAGCAGAGATAATGGAGCGCAGGGGCAGATGTTTCATGGTGGGGCCCCGTGGGGATTCAGACCATCTCTTATTTGGGAGAATTCTGACTCCTGTCTCCAAAGGTGCGCTAATCTTCCGTAACGAATCCTAGCCTAGAAGTAGAAGGGGGACCAGCTGGGTATAACCGCCTCTTAGACCAGCCGCCATCACGGAGCGCGCTGGGCATTCCTCATACTGTAGCTCAGTCTCCGATTTCACTGGCAACTTTGCTTGATTTAACGGGGTCTGTCCTGACCTTATCCGTGTCGGAACCTCCCAGAGGCTCCTGTGTGCTTTCAGCCTTCATTCCCCCCGTTAGATGATCATAATGATGGTGGTGATGACTTGCTTTTCATTGAAGCAAACTAGCTGCACAGAAAAGCACACACACCATGGGTGCTCAGCTGGACGGGCACACCCATCGAACTAGTACCCGGATCAGGAGACAAAACAGCACCAGCACCCCAGAGATCAATTCATGCCCCCTTTCAGGTACTACGGGCCCAAAGGAAGTTGTTGTCCTCACTTCTTTTTATTTATTTATTTATTTTTTAAAGTAATCTTTACACCCAGCGTGGGGCTGGAACTCCCAACCCTGAGGTCAAGAATCACATGCTACGCTGACTGAGCCAGCCAGGTGCCCCTATTGTCCTGACTTCAAAGAGCATTGATTACCATTGTCTGATTCGATACCTGGTAGGAAACGGACTCCACAGGGTGAACTTTTGGTGTCTGGTTTCTTTCGTTCCACCTTCTGCTTGTGAGATCCATCCATAGTGTGCACAGTGGGGTTCATTCGTTCTCATTGCTGAGTAGTATTCCACTGTGTGAAGACACCACATTTTATTTATTTGTCTGCTATTCTGTGTGTGTGTGTGTGTGTGTGTGCGCGCGCGTGTGTTTATTTTTGAGACAGAGACAGAGGGCGAGCGGGGGAGGGGCAGAGAGAGAGGGAGACACAGAATCGGAAGCAGGCTCCAGGCTCTGAGCCATCAGCCCAGAGCCAGACGCGGGGCTCGAACTCACGGACCGCGAGACCGTGACCTGAGCCGAAGTCGGACGCCCAACCGACGGAGCCACCCAGGCTCCCCTATATTTGTTTGCTGCTCTATTGTTGATGGGCATCTGGGTAACCTTGCTAACGGTGCTGCCGTAAACACTTGTGCACATGCCTTCTGGTGAATAGACACATTTCTGCCGGCTGTATGTATACCCACCGGTTGTATGGCTGGGTTATAACTTGGGCCTCTGTTCAGCTTTAATAGTGCTAAAGTTTTCCCAAATAGTCATGCCAACTTATACTCTTACAACCAAGTATGAGAGTTCTCCTTGCCAGCACTTGGGATTTTCTCTTTTCCCTTTTAGGCATTCCAGGGGACCCTATTAGATTTCAAAGTACTTTCCCTCGGGGCGCCTGGGTGGCTCAGTCAGTTGAGCGGCCGACTCTTGACTTCGGCTCAGGTCATGATCTCGCGGTCCGTGAGTTCGAGCCCGGCGTCAGGCTCTGTGCTGACAGCTCAGAGCCTGGAGCCTGTTTCAGATTCTGTGTCTCCCTCTCTCTGACCCTCCCCTGTTCGTGCTCTGTCTCTCCCTGTCTCAAAAATAAATAAAACATTAAAAAATTTAAAAAAAAGTACTTTCCCTCTCTGAAGATTCTCCCAAGTGTCTCCTGTAAAACTATCATGGGGAAAATGTTAACTGATGCCCTGGGACATAAGAGCCTGTGGTTTTCTTTCACTTTTCAGGAAAATCTGAAATTTGGTCCTTGATCTTTAAAATGTATGTGTGTGTGTGTGTGTGTGTGTGTGTGTGCGTGTGTATATATGTGTATATATATATATATATATATATATATATATATGGCAAGGAGGGGCAGAGAGAGAGGGAAAGAGAGAATCCCAAGCACGTTCCAGACTGTGAGCACAGAGCCCAATACGGGGCTCGAACGCACGAACCGTGAGATCATGATCTGAGCCGAAATCAAGAGTTGGGTGCTTAACCAACTGAGCCACCCAATGCCTCTGGTCCTTGAGCTTTAAAGACAGTAGCTTTTGGAAAGGGAGAAAATAAAAATCTGGATCAAACTTCAAGCCCCGGCTCCCCTTCCCAATGCCCCCCCCCCACGCCCTCCTGCCTGCTCTGACCCTCTAGGGAGCCTCAGCTCCCAGGCCCCCCACTGGAGCCATCTCCTTGCTCGCCCTGACACCCAACTCGAGGCTTACCTCCTCCACAGAGCCGGCTGTGGCAAATAGCAAACGACCGGCTTAATTGTCCCAGATGTCTTTGTGCTCATTGTCACAGCCACAAAACTTGCCATCTGGCCTCTCTGTTATATGTGAGTTCCTTGATTCAGTTGTGAGTTCTTAGAGGGCAGGGATCACAGAGCCTAGAAGGAGCTGACACACACGAATTGTCCACAACATTAGGGTCAAGAAAGTCTGAATGTAATCAGATGAGCACATATCATGAGTGATTTCCTGAAACTGGGTCTGTTTTGAAGAAAAGCTTGTGGTCTCCTCTAATTGTCTGTAATAACCTGGCTGAGCTTCAGGGCTTACGGGCTGGTTCACACCCTGACGGCCCCGTGCCTGAAAAGTCTGACCAAGTAGGTCTAGGGTAGGGCCCAGCATTCTCTACCTTTAACACTCACCACAGCTGACCACAGCCAGATTTGGAAACTAGTTGAGTCTGAAAAGAATGTTCTCTTCCAGAAAATGAGAAAACGTTGGGGGGTGGGGGTGTGGTGAGAAGGGGCTGTGATATAAGGCTTTGGGTTTATTTGTTTTTTTTTTAAATGTTTATTTTTGAGAGCGAGAGAGAGACAGACAGCCTGAGTAAGGGGGGGACAGAGAGAAAGAGGGAGACACAGATCTGAAGCAGGCCCCAGGCTCCCAGCTGTCAGCACAGAGCCCAAGGTAGGGCTTGAACCCACCGACCGCGAGATCACGACCTGAGCCGAAGTCGGATGCTTCACCGACTGAGCCACCCAGGCGCCCCAAGGTTTTGGGTGTAGAGAGACGGTGTTTGAGTCTCTGCTCTTTCGCTTACCAGGTGTGTGACCATAGGCAAGTCACTCAACCCCTCTGAGCCCTAGTTTTCTCTTCTGTGAAGTGGGCGCAAACACCGTGGATCTGTTTCAGTGCAACAAGTTCCCCCGGCTTTGTTGGGAATTTACCCGGAGGCATTCCAGGAAGGGCTCAACTGGGTGGCTCTCACGTGGGGTATCTCGTGCAATTGCAGTCAGTTGAGCGGCTGAACTTCAGCTCAGGTGGGGCTGTCGACTGGGGCAGCTACCTGTGACTCCCCAGCATGGTGGTTGACTTCTTTGTGACTTCTCCCAGAATGGGTGCCCCGAAAGATCCAGGAAGAAGCCGCGCAGCCTTTTTCTGAGCTAGCCTTAGAAGTCTCATGGCATCACTTCTGGTGCGTTCCAAGCAGTCACGAGCCCACCCAGATTTCTCGGAGTGGGGGCATCGACCCCACCTCTTGGTGGGAGTAACCTGCAGTCATGTTTGAAACCACCACAGGGTCTCATGGGTTCTTTTATTTTTTTTTTATTTTTTTTTTAATGTTTATTTATTTTTGATAGACAGAGCATGAGCGGGAGAGGAGTAGGGAGAGAGGGAGACATAGAATTCGAAGCAGGCTCCAGGCTCCGAGCTGTCAGCACAGAGCCCGATGTGGGGCTCGAACTCACAGACCGCGAGATCATGACCTGAGCCGAAGTCGGAAACTCAAATGACTGAGCCACCCAGGCGCCCCTCATGGGTTCTTTTAAAGATTGAATGAGGTGATCTCTTTGTGGATTCCCCTTGGAATTTGAGGCCCGGGAGCTCACAGGTCAAAGTCAGTGCCGGGTGCCAGGTTTTCAGTCACAGTCGTTCCTATTTACGGGGCCGTAGGGATGGGGTAAAGGGACAGTCTTTCCTGGTTTCTAGTCACTTATGGTCCCTTTGGATAGTTGTTACAGGGCAGCAATGGAGCACTTTCTGATTCCCCGGTGAGAGTTGCTGGCTGTGCAAGGTGTCCCATGGTTCCATATGACCCCATATCCGCTCTGCCCCTGTGCCTGGACTCCACTAGAAGCTTCTTGAGCTCCAAATGGGAACGCTGACTGAGATCACAATGTCTTCAGGACAGACACCCTGGTGTGGGGCCCTCAGGAGGCTCACCTGTGTTGGGATGGTGAGTTGAGTGGCAGCTGAAGAGTAGCTTTTGTGGGCATGGTTGTACGTCATGTTCAAGAATGCGTCCTTCTCTGGCTTTGCTTTTTGTTGTTGTTGTTTCTAGATTGTTTTTTTTTTTTTTTTGAATTTTTAAAAGTTGCTTATTTATTTTTGAGAGAGAGAGAGAGAGAGATTGCAAGTGGGGGAGGGGCAGAGAGAGAGGGAGACAGGATCCCAAGCGGGCTCTGCACTGACATCCGACATGGGAGGAGCCCCGTGTGGGGCTCGAACTCACGAACTGTGAGATCATGACCTGAGCCGAAATCAAGAGTTAAGTTGGACGCTTAACCAACCGAGCCACCCAGGCACCTCTGCCTTTGCTTTTTTTTTTTTTTTTTTTTTTTACCCCGGGTCTGGAGAGAGTCTGGGAGCTGAGGAAGTCAGCGGGAGACCATTCGGGCCAGCTCCTGGGCTCCCAGAGGGAGGTGGGGGATAGACTGCTTTCTAGAGCTGCATTCCAGGGTGCCTCAGGGTACAGCAGCATTAAAAGGGGGGCTGGGTTCCAGTTGATGCCAGGGTGGGTAGGATTTGCCCAGTAGGGTATACTGGGGAGGCAGGACAGAGGAGGAGAGTCATCACGTGTATGTCGCAATCTGCTGTCATTTGGGAAGGGGGTGGTTGAGAGCTGTCTCTGAGGAAGGGTCCCACTTACCCCTCTGCCTCACACTCTTGTTCTGGAAAAAGGCACTGGAGCCCGTGTTTGGCAGTGTGAGGAAGCTGGCCTGTCTGATCTTCCTGCTTCGGTTTCTCGGGCTCTTTCACCTCCCCCATCACCGCCACTAGCCTCACACCGGACAACTGTTGTTCAGAGCAGGGAGGGGGCGAGGAGGGGGGTGGGGGTTGGAGCTGCTCCAGGCGCTGAGCTGAGGGTGACACGTAGTCCACACAGGCTTCCATGATGGTGGCTGGGGAGCACAGGCTGACAAGTACACACCGGAGAACTGAGGACGCCGGGAGGGGACTCCTGCACCGAGTAAGTAGGCTGGGCCACACTGTGGGCTTCCCCTTGGCTCACAGCTTCGGGCCTCCGGGGCCCCGTCTGTAAGACGGGGGCAACGAGGTGCCTACCTTGGCTTGAGGATGAAACGTGGGGGCGCAGGTGAGCGCAGGCCAGGCACCGTCAGCCCTGTGTCGGGTTGGGCTTCAGGTAGGGATTTGCATAAGCAGGAGCCTGGGAAGAAGGGACGGGTCGGAAGGGAGGGTGGGGTCATTGAGATGGAGAAGCCAGCAGGAGGCCCGGGGGCGGGTGATGGAGGGGCTGTGGGCTCCGTGGGTGGGTTCTGTCTAGAGCCCGGACCCCCCCCCCCCCGTTTGTTGTTCATTGTTCCTGCTCCAAGGTGAGGACCGTAGGGGAGTTTCCGCCCCCATCCCTACCCCCACCTCCCCAAGGCCTCTCAGCTCCTCCTTCCTTCCCTCTAGACTGGTTCACCTCCCTGAGGCATTTCTGGGCGGGCAGCTCCACCCGGGGTTCTGCCCTTACCTTACCTACGTGGCCGGGCCCCAGCCCCGCCACTGAGGCCTGCCCCTCCCTACCCCATGAGACGACCAGCTCCTCCCATTCTTAACTCACGGGGCCAAAATCCCCCTTCTCCTTCAGCGGCAAACCTTGAGGGAGGGGAAAGACCATCCGTTTGGGAGGGCAGGCCCAGCCGCTTTGTGACCTCGGGAGAGCTACTCACCCTCGCTGAGTCTGTTTCCTCGTCCACAAAGAAGGATAATGATTGCGACTGGTGGCTTTTTTCACCTTACGTATTTATTTTGGGAGAGAGGGAGACAGAGAAAGAGAGAGAGAGAGCAAATAAGTGGGGAAGGGGCAGAGAGAGAGGGGGAGAGACTCCCAAGCAGGCTCTGCCTCACCGGGGCAGAGCCTGATGCAGGGCTCAAACCCACAAACCACGAGACTGTGACCTGAGCCGAAGTCGGATGCTTAACGGACTGAGCCCCCCAGGCGCCCCGACTAGTGACTTGTTCCATGAGGATTAAATAAGGGCATGCATCAAGTAAGCCCCTGATACTTAGTAGAGGTTTAATAAACGGTGGCTATTTTCATAGTGGTTCTATGGCTGTGTGTCCAGACGGTGTTTGATTCGTCAACATTCAGGGATTTGACTGGCATAGGACGGAGGTCCTCCTCTCCCTTCATGATTCGGGGAGAGTGCGCCCTGCCTCCCTTTCTTCCTGCGACATACCCCGTGCTACGCCCCAGAATTGGAAACAGCGGGTACAGATGCAGGGCCCGGGCAACCCGGAGGTAGCTGGGAAACTCTAAGGGAAGAAACAGTTCTGGACGAAGGTTTTCCCCATTTCCTTGAGAGCTTGGCCCAGTATACACGAAAACATACCTTCCGCTAACACTTTTGAATGGAAACCTTTCTACACTATGTTTCTTTTTTTTTCTTTAATGTTAACTTATTTTGAGAGACAGTGGGTGCGTGCGTGCGGATGCGCGCTCGCACGCGGGGGGGGGGGGGGGGGAGGGGCAGAGAGAGAGAGAGAGGGAGAGAGAAGATCCCAAGCAAGCTCTGCACTGGCAGCACAGAGCCCAATGTGGGGCTCGCACTCACAAACGGTGAGATCATGACCTGAGCTGAAGTCAGGAGTCAGATGCCCAACCCACTGAGTCACCCAGGCGCCCAGTGCACCATATGTCTCAATGAGATGTATCGATTGGTTATTGCTGCGTAACAAAGTATCCGAAAACTGTAGTGGCTGATGACAACAATGTATCCTTCCTGGGTGTTGGGCAGTTCCCTCACCCACGCAGATGGGGTCAGCTGGAAGACGGCAAGGGGAGGCACGAGCTGGCCTCGCGCACAGCCTGGCAGCTGGTGCCAGCTCCCAGCTGGGGTGAAAAGTGGCTCTCCTCCCTGTCACCCCACACCCTTCCCTACGGGACACCGGCTTCCTGCCGCGGCATTTTCAGAACGGCCCGAAGGGGGGGAAAGCAGATTGCTGGCAGCAACGTCGCCTCAGGCCTTGCCTCCAGGAGTCACACGGCATCACTTCTGCTGCGTCCCGTTGGCCAGAACAAGTGTCCAGGCCAGCCCAGGTTCTGGGGGGAAGGGACGCAGATTCCACCCTGTCTCGGTTCGCCTGGGCCATCATGACAAAGTACCGCCTGTTGAGTGGCTTAAACAACAGAAACGTACTGCCTTGCAGTTCTGGAAGCCGGAAGTCCAAAATCAAGGTGTAGGCCCAGGTTGGCCTCTGAGGCCTCTCTGGGCTTGCACATTTTAATATAATTTCCCCTAATTTCAAATACAATCACATTCTGAGGTACTAGGGGTAGGACTTCAGCATATGTGGACTGTCTTGGGGGGGGGGGGGGGGGGTCGGAATTCAGCCCGTAACCCAACCCCTTGGTGGGAGGAGCTACGGAGAAGTTGTGGCCATGTTTAATCTACTATGGGAGATTATGGAGTCCCCAACCCTGGTAAAGGCTCACACCTGCCAGCTGCTAGTATTAGTATTTTATTACCTTTGCATCGTGAGGTTAGTGAGGAAAAACTTCCACTCTAGGCCCTAAACCATCCGGCTCACTGTCCCCAGCAGTCACGCGCCTTCCCCAGAGTGGCTGCCCTCACACCTGACTGCCGAGCGCACAGCAGGCTGCAGGGACCTCACCAGCCCTTGTCACCAATCTTCCCACTGAGTGGACTGTGTGGGCAGCCTTGCGGAACCGGACGAGCCGGGCTGGCCCCGGCAGCCTTTGTCACCCCCACGCCCCACCCCCCACCCCCCCCCACATACCCCTCCACCTTCAGTCTGACCTGCCGCCTCCCTCAGGGGCCCTGGAATGTCTTTTCCAGGGCATTCTCCCTAGAGAGCGTGTGGAGTCCTTCCCGTAGCACCTGACTTATAGGCGTTTGTAGACTAGGATTGATGTCAGAATCTTCACGGTTCCCTTGGGCCCGTAGCTCAAAATCCCAAAGTCGCAGAGCCCAATGGGAATCCAGAAGGTTCTTTTAATGTTTGTTTATTTTTGAGAGGGGGGGAGGGGCAGAAAGAGACAGGGACAAAAGATCCTGAAGCAGGCTCTGCACTGACAGCAGGAAGCCCCAAGGCGGGGCTCAGACCATGACCTGAGCAGAACCCAGCGGCTCAACCGACTGAGCCACCCAGGTGTCACGCCTCCCCTCCGAGGCCCCTGCCCCTTACTTGAATGCTTCCACATCTGCCCTCCCTCACCATGTAACACCTTCTGAAGATGCGGGGTTTTGACATTGACCTGATGTGCACCTGCCAGGCCTTGGTGGGATGGCGGTGCAGGGAGAGAGGAAGCATTTCTGCTCCCCCCTGAACCTCTTTACACACACACACACATACACACACACACACCCCAGGGAGCTATCCTGTGCCCCAGCCGATATCTCTTCCCAGACTGTGCCCCTGCCCTTCCAGAGCAGGATAAATGAAGGAAAGTTAAGACACAGCTATAGGTGCAGCCGTGCCGACAGAAATGAGAACATGGGGAAGAAAGGGCGTGGAGTTGGGGGAGCTCAAGCGCCCGATTATTTGCAGCTCTGATGTGCCCAGTGCAGCTCAGAGACACGGCGATGGTGACAGCCCAGCAGAAAAGGCCGACGAGGCCAACACCGGTTGCCAGAGCTCCAGGCCTGCAGGGCAGAGGACTTTAGTTCTGTCTGTGAAACACCGTTATGAGCTGATGGCGAACGTGCCGGAGGCGTCACCCCAAAACATGCTCAAGTGACTGTGGCGTCCCTACTGACCCTACGCAGCCCTTCCCCGCCCACCATGCTCTGGTGGAAGGGCCCCGAGACCCTTTCTCAACCCCCGTCCCCACCCCACTACTGCAGACGCAGCTCGGTGGCAGGCCGAGTATGACATCTCGTTGAAAGCGGGAGAAGCATGTTCATCCAGGAGAGGAATTCACCCAGGGATTCCGGGAAAGGTAGAAAATGGGGGATTTCTGATCCCTGTGCCCCATTTTTTTTAAGTCGCTGTTTGACCCCCAGGGGATGTCTTGAAACCTCTAAAAGGAAGGTCAGCTGGTCAGTCAGGCTTGGGGCAGCAGTGGGTAGCAACAGGCTAAGTGTGACTGCTGAAGTCTGTACTCTGAGCTGCCTGCTTGGGAATGGAAAACCTCTCTGCCCTGGTGGGGAGGCATCTGAGCCCTGGTGACAGGGAAGTTGAAATTCTTGGGACCAGCGGACAAAAGCTGCTAAGAATATCCAGCCACAGATCTGACCACAGGCCAGTTAATGCCCAGTGGCTTCCGTGGCCCTCCGGGCTTGGGAGGTAGGACGTTCCTGGGCCTCCGGTGCTCCTGCAGTCCCTCAGTTACAAGTCTGCAGACGCAGAAGTAAAGAATACAGGAGAAAAAAAAAAAAAATCCAGCAAAGCAAACCAAACAAACAAACAAAAAAACCAATAGGTCCTTCCTGCCCTCAAGGAATATATAATCCGAGGAGGGAGGACATTTACCTATCACACGGGACTCACTAGATGTTTCAGATAAAGAGGGGGCCGGAGGCTACAGGTGCAAAGGAGAGAGCCCACCCTGGCTGCCCGCAGCCAGAGGGGCGGATCTGTGGCCGAGCAGCTGGCGGTCTGCCGTGGAGCCCAGGATACATACACTGGCCTTCCTCCGGCCCTCCGTTTCTGCATCTGCAAAGCCACGGGTTTGGATCCGTTCCATAAACGTTTCATGGTCAAAGGTGACTCCCAGGTTCCTGGACTGCAGTTCATGCATAACAGCATGTAATGACCAGGTGACCAGCGAAAAGAAGCAGGACTTGTCACTACCCCCTGTACAGGCTGCAGGGGAAGATAGGAGGAAAGGCAGGGTGGGGGCCTGGCCCTCGGCCAACGCTGCCTGCTTTCCGCTCTCACTCTGGAGTCCTGGGCCACGGGCAGGGCCGCCGCGAAGCCGCGCCGTGCCTCCTCAACCCGGGTGGGGGCCTGGCCCTCGGCCAATGCTGCCTGCTTTCCGCCTGAAAGTTTGCTTCTGTTCACGTGATTTTACCCTGTGCTTCCTGGCTGTCTCTAGGACAACCTCACTGCCCTCCCCTCACACCCCCACTCCCCCCAGAGCAGCCCCACCCCCCTCCTGCAGCCAGGTCTCCGGCACAGAGCTCAGGCCAAGCCTTATTCTTCCCCGGTTTGCTTCTGTGTTTTTCTTTAATGTTTTTTTTTTGTTGTTGTTGTTGTTGTTGTTCACATTTTATTGAGGTGCAGCGCCCAGACAGAAAAGTGTATAAGTTGCTCAGGGTAGAGTTTGATGAATTTTTACAAGCTGAACACAGCCGTGTAGCCAGCATCCAGATCAAAATGCAGAATGTTCCCTGCCCCACAGAAGTCTCCCTCCATGGTAGCCCCTACATGCGCCGACTTCAGACACCTTAGATTGGCTTTGCCCAGCCTCCCGAAATCTCTCTGGTCTGTGGAATCCTTCGAGGAAATCTTGGAGAATCCTTAGTAGAGGCAGTAGAGGGCCCGTGGAGATTTGGGGTGGGGGTGGGGGAGGACCACATGAATGTTTTGCACAAATAAGCAATTGTAGTTTCATTGTCCCAGCCTCTGTGAAGATTTTTCATTGTGTGTGTGTGTGTGTGTGTGTGTGTGTGCGCGCGCACGCGCGCAAACACACGTGGGTGTGAGAGAGAGAGAGAGAGAGGAAGTGTGTTTCATTCCTAAGGGGCTTCCTGCCAGATGGGCAGTGCTGGCTTCTACCTGCATGATGGCAGGGGTAGGCGAGAGGGAGGAGAGAGTCCCAGAGATTGACAGAGACAGTTCAGAATTCCAGGATCCAAAATCCAGAGAGGGTGCGTGGCTCTCTTGTCCCCACCATGGTTGTTTCCGCTCCAGTGTACCGCCCCCCCCCACACACTTTACAAAGAACCTAGTGTTGCCACCAAAAGAGCCGAATTACCTCATTTTTGAAAGACGTCATGAATTAAGTTCTATTTTGTGGACCGGGGCAAAGATGTGAGCAGGCATGACATTACAATTCATGTCCCACTTCTATTTATCTTTGCTGTGGTTTGTGTATCTTTGGAAGCATCCTTAAATCATTATCGGAACAAAGTAGGGCGAAAAATAATAATATGTAATTACGAATGAGGAATAGACTGTGTGATCCTATCAGTTGCCTTCCCTGCGATCCTTCTCCTTGGTGCTTTCCGAATAATGAAAAGATGAGCTTCCATCGGTGGACGTAGTGGGTTAGCACTGAACCCTAAACAGTCACGTCACCTACTCCAGAAATGGCCCGGTGCCACCTGCCGCCCGCGATTCTTTCTGAGTAACGCCGAGGGCTCTGCTCCAGTCTCGGAGTATTTACTCTCTTCGGAGGAGAAACTCTGGCAACGGCTGTAAAATCAACCCCAAAGCAAGGAAGAAGCTGAGGAGAGCAAATCCTTGGTGGTGCATTAATCATAGTCGTCAGACCCAGAGCAGAGGACAGAGGCTGGTTCGAGGAAAGACAGAACCTAAATTAGCTTGGAGATTGATCTTCCCTCCTCCATGCTCCCTGTGCCAGCAAGCAGGTCAGAAAGGTCCCCGCGCAGCCACTGGCACTGAACCGGCGAGGGCACCCCATGGACTGACCGGAGGGCTTTGTCAAGGAGCGGGGCAGGGATTACCACACTCTGTCTTGGGGATCATACAGGAGCTTCCGCTCGCCCTGAACAGGCCTCATCTTGGAAAGCTCCAGAAGTGAAGAGGCCCCTCGGAGGGACCCGCGGGACAAATTCACTGCCGTCGTCGTGGCCTCAGGGGACATCGTTTGCATGCCAGGATGCCGGGAAGGCCACTTTCTCCGGATCTGAATAAAGCACCCAATTATGATGAACCTGTGGAATTGGCAGAGTCATGAAGCTGACCACAGGGGCCTGGAAAGTTCGAGAGACCACGTGGATAAAAGTTTGGGCTCTAGGAATGGGGCAATGAGTGTCCAGGCAAGCGCAGTAGGTAATTATCCTGTAAAGCCTCAGTTTCCTCATCTGTGAAATGGGGATAATGGCACCTTTATTATAGGGTAGTTTTCTCGATGAAATGACATTCCGAATGCATATAAAGTGTTTAGAACTGTGCCTGGCAGACACTAAGCCCTTAATAAATCCTAGCTATTGTTTCTCTTTTCTTTTCTTGTTGTTATTTTTTAAAATTTTTTAAAAATGTTTTATTTATTTTTGAGACAGAGAGAGACGAACGTGAGCAGGGGAGGGGCAGAGAGAGAGAGAGACAGAATCTGAAGCAGGCTCCAGGCTCTGAGCTGTCAGCACAGAGCCCGACGCGGGGCTCGAACCCACAAACCGCGAGATCGTGACCTGACCTGAAGTCAGATGCTTAACTGACTGAGCCACCCAAGCGCCCCAACTTGTTATTATTTTTTAATGTTTACTAATTTTTGAGAGAGAGACAGAGAGAGAGCGTGAATGGGGGAGGGGCAGAGAGAGGGAGACAGAGAATCCCAAACTGGCTCCAGGCTCTGACCTGTCAGCACAAAGCCCGACGCGGGTCTCGAACCCACGAACCGCGAGATCATGACCTGAGCCGAAGTCGGACGCTCAACTGACCCTGGCGCCCCCTTAGCTATTGTTTTTCTAAGAGCCGACAACAGCCAGTGACCCTCTTCTCTGCAGGTCTCAAAAGCTGTCCAGCTTCAGAAGGGTTGTGCGGGGGATTCTTTCCATATCATATGTTCCCTGCTCTAGCTCTACCCGTGGTAAGAGCCGAGCAACGTTTACCAAAGCTCAAAGCAGGAAAAAAACCCAAAACATTGCCCAGAGGTATGAAAGGACGAGGTGGTTTATAATCTTGCCAAACGCTGAGCCATAATTTAGTATCGGTGGAGTACAGAAACCTTCCAAACAGCCAGAGAATAGACTTGTGCTGGGGAGGGAGGCCTTCCCTTGAACTTGGTCCCACACTTTTTCCGAGCTTACCTGGGAAGGAGGCAACTCTTCATTCAGATGATAAACTTTTAGTTTCCCATGGTGTATGCAACAGATCAATCGACACAATGGAGACTTGCTGATCCCAGAAAGAAACAAACTCCTTTGGTGATATTTACTGCACTTGGTGAGTTGCCAAGATGACCACAGAAGGACATGATTAGAGGAGCTATGTAGGATCTGATCCCAGAAATAGTTTAAGGTTTGGGGGAACCGTGCCTGTGTGTAGAAGGCAGACAATATACTTCATTGGAAAGAGTCCAGATTGGGAGTCAGGTAGAATCTCTGTAGACAACTCGGCTAGATTAACTGTGCGGTTTTTTTTTTTTTTAATGTTTATTTATTTTTGAGAGACACAGAGAGAGAGACACACACACACACAGAGGTGATCGGGGGAGGGGTAGAGAGAGAGAGAGGGAGACACAGAATTCAAAGCAGGCTCTAGGCTCTGAGCTGTCAGCACAGAGCCCGACGTGGGGCTCGAACTCACGAACTGTGAGATTGTGACCTGAGCCGAAGTCGGTCAACCGACTGAGCCACCCAGGCGCCCCAGCTATGGTTTTTGTTTGTTTGTTTGGTTGGTTGTTTGGTTTTGAGAGACAGAGAAATCTTGAGCAGGGAAGGGGCACAGAGAGGGAGAGAGAGAGAGAATCCCAAGCAGCTTCCACACCCAGTACAGAGCCTGATCCGGGGCTCAATGCCACGACCCTAGGATCATGACCTGAGCCAAAATCAAGAGTTGGATGCTCAAAAGACTGAGCCACCCAGGCGCCCCCACCACTATTGCCCCTTGCCTTTTTTGGAGGGCAATTGTAAGAGCTTCAGTTTCCAACTATAAAATGTGAATAGTAATACCTAAGCCATAGGTTGTTTGGGGGGCTTATGGGAGGTACATAAACAAACATTGGAAATGTACCTAATAAAGTAACTGAAAAGAGCAAAGGCCCTCAATAAGCAGTAGCTATTTTTATCACATAGGAATCATTCATGGTCAAAAAGGACTTTGCTGTGCTACCAAAGGCATTGTGATGGCACAGTTACTGTTAGAAGTCAGATGGCATGGGGTGCCCGGGTGGCTCAGCCGTTAAGCATCTGACTTCGGCTCAGGTCATGATCTCACGGTTCGTGATTTCGAGCCCCATGTCGAGTGAGCTCTAGCCCCGCTTCGGGTGAACATGAGCCCCGCTTCTCTCTCTCTCTCTCTCTCTCTCTCTGCCCCTCATGGGACTCTCTCTCTTTTTCTCTCTCTGCCCATCACTTACTTGCACCCCCCCTCAAAAAAAAAAAAAAAGAAGAAGAAGTCAAATGGCATGGAATTGAGGGAAGAACTCCAATTGCTTAAGGTCAAGTGTGAGCAGAACCCCACTCTTAAGGTTTCGGAGGGTCTCGAAAAGAAAGACAGCGGCAGGGCACCTTGGTGGCTCAGTCGGTGAAGCCTCCGACTTCGGCTCAGGTCATGATCTCGCAGTTCGTGAATTCGAGCCCCACGTCGGGCTGTGTGCTGACAGCTCAGAACCTGGAGCCTGCTTCGGATTCTGTGTCTCTCTCTCCCTGCCCCTCCCCTGCTCATGCTCTCTCTCTCTCAGAAATAAACATAAAAGAATATATATATATAGAAAGAAAGAAAGAAAGAAAGTCACAACTTTTGCCACTAAGTAAGGACCAAATGGTTGGCAATAGGCAAGTTACTCTAAGGAGGTTCTGGTTTCGGCTCTGGGTTTCTGGCTTGCTCCTGGCTGTCCCTCACTAATCTGGGGATGATACTCTGTGGCACTTAGCAAGGATACTGGGGATGTTCAGGCCTGCCCCCCAATGGGCACACCCAGAAACCTTGGCTTCTCTGATGAAGACCTGTATACGTGCATCCCATGCTTCCGTGGGGCTTCATCTTTCCCTTTCTTAAATTCCTCAGCCTCAAGCCACACGAGAACTACAGCGGCACTCCGTGCAAGCCCAGGCTCCCGCCTTTTCCTTTTAGCACACACCCACAATTGTCTTGCTGTCTTAAACTTGGTTTCTTCTCCGGCCATGAGAGAGAGCGTTGGCTCAATACCGTCTTGTGGAGGATGGGCCGGAGGGGGGCTCAGAGTGGCAGCACAGAGACCGGCTGGAATAACAATCCTTGGTTACAGGAATATGGTGGCCTGGCCTAAGGTGGATGCGGGAGAATGGGAAGTAGGCTTCTCGGATGGGACATTTGGAGAGAGAAACAGTTAGCCCTGTCAGTGGAAGATCACATGGTAGAGGAAGGAGATAGGTCAAGAATGATGGCCCGTCCCCCAGGATTCTGCTTTAACTACTTGAGTGGCTGAGACATTTTCTGCGATAGGGAAGGGAGTGGGGACAAAAGGGCAGGTCCCAAGCAAAGGGGTCATTCCCTTTTTAAGGGACAGTGTGTCCTGCTTTACCACTATTTCCCCAGCACCTGTCACAGGGCCTGGCGGTTCGTAAACACCCCCAAATATTTGTCGATTAATCCATGATTTTAACAGTTCACTTCTAGGCGTGCTAGGACACAGTGAGGCAGAATGGCTAGGAGCATGGCCTCTGGAGCTAGAACTGCCTGGGTTTGAGTCCTGTCTCCACCATTCTCTGAGTGACCTTGGGAATGTTCTGTAACCTGTCTCAGTTTTCTCACCTGTAAAACGTGGGTAAGGATTAATAGTGAATTTGCATAAAGCGCTCAGAAGGCACTGCTTGCATTATGCAAACGTTAGCTGTTGTCATGATTACACTGGGCATAGATTGCCAAGGTGAGATGTCAGGTCCGAAGCTTGATATAGGGGTGTGGAATGGGGGGACAGGAAATGTAGGATTCATCAGCCTGGATGAGATTGGGGAGGGGAGGGGAGGAGCGGAATGCAGGCAGAAAGTGACTAGTAGAGCATAGAGTGGAACCTAGAAAGAGGCTCAGAGGTAGGATGAAAACCATGTGTTTATGGCATCTGGGAAGCCGAGAGCAGTTCGAAGGGGTGTGGTCAGGGGCGCTGATTCCAAGGCCAAAAAAAGGAGTGGAAAAATGCACACACACCCCCACGCCTGGCAACAAAGAAGTGGCCAGTGATCTTCAGCGCTCTCTGCAGAATGGCCAGGGAGGCTGGAGGTGTGGGTTGAAGAATGTGACCAGTGATGGACCTGTATACAGTGAAATTCCACAAACCTTGCACAGACAAGGCCCATCTCCCTGTGCTGGTGGAAAATGATCTGGGAGCGCCCGGGGGGCTCAGTCGGTTTAGCGTCTGACTCTTGGGTTCTGCTCAGGTCATGATCTCGCAGTTCATGGGATCAAGCCCAGCATCCAGCTCTGTGCTGACAGCGTGGAGCCTCCTTGGGATTCTCTCCCTCTTCCTCGCTCTCTGCCCCTCCCCCACCCTCTCACGGCACACTCTCAAAATAAGCAAACTGAAATGAAAAATTTTAAAAAGAAAATGATCGGTTAAGATGTAGTGATAAGTTTCATAGGTAAGGTACAAAGCAGTTTGTGTAATGTGTACCCCAGCGGTGTTGAAGATGTTTCATGCACATAGAAATATGTGTCGATATTCTCCCCTACTTTGTTTTTACACAAACTGTAACATACCCAAAGTGTAACGTACAATATACACCACTTCCTTCTGCACCCAATGTTTTCTCTTAACAGTAGACCTTAGGCGTCACTCTGTATCAGTCCACAGAGCAGATCTTCATTTTTTTAATAGCCACGGACTATTTGATCCTTTTTTTTTTTTTTTTAATTTCAGGATATTTTGTCCTATGCATGCACCATCAAGGCCATTACTGGACATCTAGGTTTTCTAATCTTATGCTGTTGCAAACAAACCTACTACAATTTTCCCCAAATCATAGAATAACTTCAAAACTAGCCAATCTTTAGAGTGCACCCGACGTAAGGAAACAGAAATGCCCCCATGGCTATAGACACCTCTTGCAAGAAGTACAGCTGTGCAAGGGGACAGATAAATAGGGAGCCGGGGAAGGAGATGTGGGGTCAGGGAAGGGCATTCTGAAGATAGGAGATGTTGCGAGGGAATGAATACAACAGAGTAATTCAATAAATGCTGCACCGGGATGAGGGAGGGGCAGTCTGGAAGAGCATCTGCTGTGATATTTTAGCAGGTGTAGGAGGATGACCTTTAAATGGTATCAGGCCCTGTGCTGGGTGCTGTGGGAACACCAGGATGGATGGATGGTCGGACCCAGGCCTTCAGGAAGGATCCACTCCAGCAGGGAGGCTACTATGTTTCACAAAGGTACAAAGATCTACAAAGTTCCCAGTGGAGGGTGCTCACCTTTCCAGTGGGTGCTGGACTCCTGATAAGACATTAGCTGGGGAGAGGAGAATGATATTTTGCGGGAAAGTTGTCGATTTTTCCCATAGGGATTAAAGGACACGCATGCCCTGGAAGGCTTTAAAAAAAAAAAATCAGAAATAAATAAATAAAAATCCCAAGAAGAATTTATATTCCTGATGGCTTTGCTGATGGTCTTGTAAATTGTATATTTAATCAAAGGCACTCGAATGTCTTTTTTTTTTTTAACTATTGAAGAGCCATTTAAATGTCAACATAAGTGATTCCCTCCCAAATAGTGCTGTTTATACATTACTTCCCCTAATAGACCATAATGATTCATAAGGAGGCATTTCGCGCCTCCAAATTGTAGGCCTATTGAAATATAAATTAAGATGATAAATAATTTGACCTTACCTGGGAGTACTAAGTATTTACATGTGTCAAATACGAAATTACCCTGAATATCAGGGTCCCTAAAAAGGCTTCCTCTCCTGGCTGAATTCAATAAATGACACGGGTTTAGAAATTTCCTTTAGTGTGTGCTGGAAAGAGAGGGGCACACACAAAAGAATGGGCCCAGGGACCCGGCCATCCTCGCCCTCCAGACAGATTTCCCATTCGGGCGGGGAGGGAGGGGGGAGGCGGGACCCCCCCTCCCTGGGAGTGAACGGCGGGTGCCCGTCGCCCCCGCACGCTCCGCGCGTTCTGGCTCCCCCCCTCCTCCCGCAGCGCCGCTGGAGTTTCTAAACAAGGAGTTTGAACAGGAACTTTGCCAGGCCGGGCTCGCAGCCCTCCCGGGTCCCCGCCGCGGGATTCGCCCAGTCTCCGGCGCCGCGCCGCCTCCCCGCCCCCCACGCCCTCGGGGAGCCGCTGACCCGCCGGTCTCCAGCCCCGCAGAACCGCTCCGCCGGGTTCATAACCCGAGAAGGCGCGGAGGCTCCCGGGCTCAGCGCCCCCGCCCGACCCTGCCCGGGTCCCGGAGGGTGGCCGCTGGGCGCCCTCGGCGGGGCCCGAGCCGAAGCTGCCCGCCGGGCCTGTTTGTCGGCCGCCTCCCGCGCTCGGGGCCCGGGGCTCGGCGAGCTCTCCGCCTTCCGGGCGGGGGCCGAGACGCGGGGGTCGCCGAGGCGGCAGGGGGGTGCAGGCCGCGGCGGGCCGAGTCGGCCGCTCGCACTGGGTTTTTGTTTTGTTTTGAAGCCGGGCGTGGGGGAGGGGCGGCACCTTGTCAATGAGAAATTTCCTGTTCGCAAGACTCCGCTTGCAGAGTTTCTGTCCTGCCCTTGAACTGACAAGTGGATCTCGGCAGCGCCAGCCCCCGAGAGTCCATCCAGCCGCGCCGGGCGTGCGCGGGGGGTGGAGGCGGGGGCACCCGCGCCGTGGCGCCGAGGCCCCGGGAGCCCGGCTGAGCGGGGCCGACGCCTGCCCTCCCGGTTCTCGGGCGCACCCGTGAGTGCCGAGCCGAGCGGTGACTAATCTGCGGCTCCGGGCCCCTTGGCGCGCAGCCCGGGCTCGCCTCCCGCCCCCTCGCCCCCCCCCCCTCCCCGCCGCCGCCGCCGCCGCCGTCCTCCCGGCCCCGCCGCGCCGAGCTCCGCCAGGAGAATCGCGCGGGCCAGCGCCGCCGCCGCCGTCACTGCGTTCCCGAGAGTGTGGGAAGCGGGTCGAGGCAGGCGGCTCCGAGCCGTCTCTCCAGTCGGCCTTCTTCGACCTAAGCCCGAGTGCGCGTGTGTTTCCTTCCCCGTAAGCACTTTGATCAGCGTTTCCTCAGCGCCGCCAAGGAGCCAGGGCGAATCGGAGCTTTTAACCCCCTGCGTGCCGTCCCACGTTGAGCTCCGTGGGGAGGGCGCCGCAGGGAGGCTGGTCTACACGGGGGCGAGCAGTTTGGTTTGGCAAGCCCGAGTATGGAGGAGCCCAACCGGATCTGAAGAGCTTGCCCAAGCGCGGCAGGCTCTCCTGGGGAGACCAGGCCGCGAGGCCCCGGGCGCCTCGTTAATGTTCAAGCCCGCCCTGGGGCCGCACAGTAACCCGACCTGCCTGGCGAGGCAAGGTGCGGGCTTCAGAGGCCCGGCAGGCGGAGGCTTCTGGAGGGGATCGACAGGCCGCCGGGGGGACCCGTCTTCACGCACCCTGTCCGCTGGCGCGGACGGGTCCCAACCCGGGGTGGGGGCCTTGCGCTCGCCCCGCACACTCGGTTCTGGCCGCTGCTCCCTGTCTCCGCTGGCCAGGCCTCACCGGGGAGTTAATGATTGATTTACTGGCTCCGCGAGGCCGGCGCCCTCCCAGCTATTTGTCCAGGCTGAGGAGTTGCTGGCGAGCAGCGCAAAGGCCGGAGAGCGGGGGTCGCCTGGGAGGGGAAGCCGCGCTGCCGACGGGACCAAGCGGCCACTTGATTAGCCCCAACCGAGCGGCTCTAGCCGTGTCCGGGCGAGCCCGCTGGAGGCCCGGGCCGGGCGAAGGGAGCATTGGGAAGCGCCACACGTAAACGGGTTGGCAGCTGGTGATTAGGCCGCCCGGTTTTATGAGTCATAATGGGCCGCCCGCCTGGCCCTCAACCTGCTCGCTGTGGACTCGGAGCGCTGGGGTCCAGGCGGTGGACTGTTCTGGGCCGCGCAGAGGGGGATGATGCTCTGGGGGGCCTCGGCCGCCGAAGGCGTTGCGCAGGATTTCCTCTCATTTCTCGCAGAAGGCAACACAAACACCCTAAATCAAACCGCTCCGACAACCGAGGGCTCCACACAGACACATCAATAAGGATTTCGCCTCCCGCGTTCGAACGCACTGAAACACTTGTCCTATTTTTATGCAAATGACACCACACAAATAGATCTCGCAGGCCCGGGAGTGGGGCGAGAGGAGGAGGGGCGCCGCCGCCCCAGCCTGGGGGCTGTGAAGGGGGAGGGAGTCCCAAGCCCGCACCCTGGGGCCCGCGCCGGCTCCGGCGCAGCGGGGCTGGTACTGGCCAGGCGGCCCGCCCCGCGCGCGATGGCTCCCTGCCAGCGCCGCCAAGTCGGCCGCGTCCCCAGGCTGCCTGCAGAGGCGGATTAGGGAAGGAGCGAAGCGAGCCTGTGACTAATCGCGGGGCCTCGGACCGGAGCACCAAGGCCATGTGCGACTGACAGGATCGACACTAGCAGAGGACACGGCGACGCCTCGCTTAATTGCAGGCTTAAAAAATTGCCGCCTGAGCAGCTCCGGTGCGGAGAGCCAAGGCGTGCGCGTTGGTCTGGGGAGCGCGCCAGGGGGGGACCTGCGCTCTCGCCCAGGGGAGGGACGTCTGGCGTTTCCTGGATTCAGGGACCTGGCCCTCCCGTCCCCGACTCTGCAGGGTCGCCCCACCCTTCATTCGGGCGGTGTAGCCGAGCCAGCCAGTAGATTAGGATCCAGCTCCCAGGCCTAGGTTTCTGACCCTTTCTCCCCTGGAGCCCACGTCGTCTCCCCCCCTCCCCCCTTCTCGCCCTAGATCCTATAAAGGATGCTGTGCTGTTGGGGGTGAGAGATTCCAACAAACCCTTAATATAAAAGCCACACACACAAACCACTTTCTTCTCTTCCCTCCCCTTCTCCATCGGCTGATACAAAGCCCCGAATGACCAAAGGGAGGGAGAGGCTAGTCAGGGCTGCAAAGATCGAGGTTACCGAGTGCCCCCAAACTACTCGGGGCTCACAGGCACGCTCCCTGGGCTCTTCACCCCTGGCCACAGTCCCTCTGGCCCAGACCTCCTTCCTGGAGCGCTGAGGCCTCTCGGGGGAGAAGGGGGAAGCTTCGGCAGGCCGGCTGGCCTGTGTGTGTGAGGGGGGGGGGGGGGGGGGAAGGCGGGGTGGCGGGGAACCCAGCGAGAGAAGTTTCCACCACGCTCTGGTCGGCTGCTGCCAAAATCCCCGGGTCCCTCCCCGCCCGCACCGCCTTCCGTTGCCACCACAAGTTTGGTTTAACGAGAGCTCGGGACAAAAGCAAACGTTTTCTATAGACCCGGAAAACAAAGGGGAAAGAGACGCGCGGGGCCGCCGAGAAGCGGCTGCTAGCGTAATGGTGCCGGGCCGACAGCAGAGCATTAGAACTGCAAAAGCCGCGCGGGCGGGAGGAAGTGCGAGGCGGGAGGCGGGAGCGCGGGGAGGGCGGGCGGGGGAGGGGCGCTGCGCCATGTTTCCGTGTCACCCGCCGAGTCGCCGGCGCTGGGCTCGGCCGCCGGCTCCCGCCTGCCTCCGTAACAGCAGAAAGCGTGCGATTAGCAGCCAGACAGGCGGGGACTCCGGGCCCGCGGGGCCGCCGCACACGCCGCCCGCGGCCCGGGCCTGCGCCCCCCCCGCCCGCCGGGTAATCATCCTCCTCGCTGCAGCGCTGTGTGCACTCTCATTAGAGCAGGGAGGCTTTTCTCTGCGCACTCGCTCGGCCCCCGCTGGCAAAACAACGCCTTCCCCGGCCGGGCCCTGGGCCAGGAGCGCTGGGGAGGGCGGGACGGGGGATGGGGGGGGAGGTGAGGCAGGGCGAGCAGCGCAGGTCATCTCGGCCGCCCGATCTCCTCGGGGCACGGAGAAGATGCGGAGGGTCCATCGGCCCTCCCCACGCAGAGTGGCAAAGTCCGAACCCCAGAACAGCCCCTTCGTGGAGGGTGGGGGGTAGTTGCCGGTGCCGCCATGACCTACTCTCGTCCCCCGCCGGAGGCTAGAATCGAGGCCGAGGGGAGATGAGTGTGTCTGGTTTGGAGAGCGGGGGTGGTCACCGGGAAGGCTCCCAAAACAGGTTTTGCCCCATCTGTCTTGCGAACGACCTCTTAAGGCCAGAAGTCGGATCCGAGGGGTGGCGGCCCTTCGATCCCTAGGAGACCCGAGTCCCCAGGCTTCGAGCTTGATCGCACAGAAGGGGTGGGAGACGGGGGCGGCCGAGACGCGGCTGCGCCTGGCCCAGAGCTTCGGAGCCCCGTGTTCTCCTCCGCGATCCCTGCACACAACAGTAGGCAGCCTCTCCCGGCATCACGCGCCCAGCTGCAGGGCCCCGGGAGCAGGTGTTCCCGCCCGGCCGGAGTGGCGGCTCCGCGCCCCTCCCGTCCCAGCTGCGGGGCTGGGACTGGGGCCGGGCCGGGGAGGGTGGGTGGGTGGTAGTGGGGCTCTTATGGCGGTCACAGAAGGAGATCTCACTGGACCGCGAGAAGGGTCCTCCGGGCTTAACTGGGGATGTCCCAGGGCGAGGGCGGCCGCCTGGGGCCAGGAGGGATGGAGGGTGACGCGCGGCCAGCTCTCGTCTGGAACAACCCTGGGGGCCGGCAGAGGCCGCTCGGGGCGGCGCGAGGGCTTCCGGTCCCGGTGACTGCGGCGGCGGCAGCGGCGGCGGGGCGGCTGGGAAGTTCCCGGGGCGGCCGCGAGGAGCACCCTCCCCTGGCTGCTGCCTCCGCGCCGCTTTCGGAGCGGCGCCCTAGGAGCCTCTCGGTGTCTGGCAGCGCCGCTCTCGGCTTGCGCGGGGACGGGGGCTGCGGGGTGGTCCCGGCCCAGCCCCCAGCGCGCAGGGGGAGGCGGGGGCTGGAGACCCCGCGGGAGCTGCGGCGCGCCTCCCTGCCCCCTCTCCTCGCCGCCGCCGCGGCCGCTGATATGGCGGGCACGTGAAGCGCAGCTCGGCGCCTCGGCGCCAGCCAGGGAGCGGCCTGCCCCGGCGGCTCAGCTTACCCGCGGGCCCAGGAACGCGGAACCGAGCTCGGCCGGGTCCCGCAGAGCCCGCGCCCCCGCCCCGTTCCCCGCTCGCAGCGGCCCCGCACCCCTCCCCGCCCGCGCCCGGCCTTGGGGCCGCGCCGGACGGCTCGCCCGAGGGGAACTCAGGCTGACTAATGGGACGCGTGTGGGCCTTACGTGAGGCCCGGCTGTCAGCGGATGCCCGCTCGCTCGGCGCCTACGCCGCGGCCAGGCTTTTCGGGGAAGGGCGAGAGGAGGGGTTTCCCCGCTCGGCGGTTTCGGCTCCCCGGGGGACAATCCGGCCGCGGCTGGCCCCGGGCTTTAGGTCGTGCAGCCTGGGCCGGAGGGGGCGGACTCGGTGTGCGCCCAGCGCCGAGGTGCGAACCCGGGATGGGGGCGGGGTGGGGGGGGAGGAGTGAGGTGGTGGGAACCTCGGAGCTCTAAGCCGGAGGTGGACACAGAGGCTCATCAACTCGGTCTGGGGCGCCCGCCTTGATGTTTGCGATCTGGAGCCAGCGGCCGGGCTGGGGGGAGTTTACCGGCCGCCCTGCGGGCCTGGAGTTCAATACCGAAACCTCCCTAAACAAATACAAAGTCTTCCGGAAACCCCTGCGTGATGTATTTGTGCGGGGGGAGGAGGAGGGTTTTACAAAACTCCCCGAGAGTCCGGTTCGGTCGAGAGTTCTCGGGTTTCTGGGGCGCATGATGCCTTTTCCTTCCTTTACAGGGGCCTGCAAAGCCCAGCAGAGTTTCTTATTATTTCGCATTAACAACCACTTCGTGTTGACATAGTTATATGACCCTCCCAAATATAACTACCTGTTTAGTTTCAACACGCGAGCGCGATGGTGAAACGCAAACACTGGACAGTAACTAAGAGAAGAAAACCCGGCTGCGAGCTTGAGGTTGGATGCAAGATAAATCCTCATAACGCATCCTTGGTTTTATTCAGCCTAATTACCTTAGTAATCCTGCCCCTCCCCGCACCCGCGCGCGCGCGCGCGCACACACACACACACACACACACACACACACGAGAAAGACTGAATCCCTGTAGTAGAGGTGCGACTTTTCCTGGGGAGCCCCAAGGATGGGTAAAGGGGTGGTTGCTGGTGTACAGGAGGTGGGTTTTAAATGTCACTTCCAAATGAAAATGCTTTCCTTCGGCCTTTTTCTTTTTTTTGATGCAGTTTTCGAAAGGAGCATTTTTGCGAGATAAGAAGTGACCGATCAAAATCGCTGAGGGGAGGTTGTAAGCGGCCGCTTTGCCCCAGCTTAGCGTTATCTTATCTTTCACACTTGCATGGCGGAAAAAAAAATTGGCTTATCTTTATCCCCACCCCCTTCTCGCCTTAATTGCTAAAAAACACTGGTGTGTTAAGCCGGGAGGAAGGAGGTCTCTGGATTGTCAGTGGAAAAGGAAGATTCAAAAATGGGGGCGCCTGGGGGGAAACAAGGGTGGCCGGATCTAGTCTTCTTCCTGGGCCTTTCTAGTACAACGTAGAGGGTCCAGTCCAGGATGGAAGGCTTCATGGCCAGATTAAAAAAAAAAAAAAAAAAATCTGGAGATGGCCTTGGATCATGCACCTTCCCTAGGCCTTGCTTTCTCCGTGCTGCGTTGACCAACCTCTCCTTCCCTTCGGGTCTCAAAGCTGCCGATGGGTCTCGGGTTGGGGCCTCTCACTCTGCCCTGGTTCCTCCTCCCCATACACATCCCCCTTTTGGGGAGGGGGATGCAAGGCTGGGACGCCTGGCCTGCTGGAAATCATTAAAATATATGCGAGTGTCTGCAAACACACACTTTTAAATCATGGCGTTTCCCCTCCACGCTGGTATATTTAAACTCCGGAGCGAGCTGGATCTCCTCCCTCTCTCTCAGTCGTTTGTCTGTGTCACCGACAGGCCGCTAATGGCCGGGCTTCCAGGCGCTGTGCATTATGCATTAGCCTCCTCCCTCCGCCGCACACAGAAGGTTCTGTCAGGCCTCGAAACACAAACCACCCTGCGCCCCCCCCCCCCCCCCCCCGCACTCGCGGCCAGGGGCTGCGCGGCTGCAAACGCACTGGGGTCGCAGGGATGGGGAGGGGGGCCCTAGGAGTGAAGGCAGAGCAGAGTGGGCCAGAGGGGGAATGGGAGCGGGTGAAAAAGTGCCGTGGATTCGGCCCTATGGAATCCCCAGCCTCGCACTGCCCCCAAGCTTTGCTCCTGGCTGACCTTCCCGAGGCAACCACCTCCTGCCACTCACCTCTGCGCCCGACTTTGCGAGGGCCTCAGAGGTTTTTAGAGAGATCAGCTCCGCATTTCCATCTGCTGGGCCGTAGTCCCCTTCTTCCCTGAGAGAGAGGCTAGTGGAGCCTTCCAGATCCCTCCAGGCCCCGGGTGGTGCCTGCGAAGGGGCTCGGGCTCAGGGTGATGGGTTTCCGCAGGGGTCCCCCGGGAGTGGAGGAGGGAGGCAGGATACAAAATGGCTGGGGTTGGAAAGCCAGCCTGCTGGTTCCGCAAGCAAGCCGTTGGTGGTTCTCCGTCCCCTTCCCCGGGGCTCCCACTCACTGTAGAATATGAGCCAAAGGCGCCTTGCTAAATAAGCAGCCAGGGTGGGACGTGGCGTCCGGGTTTATCGCCAGGAGCATCCGGCCTTCGCTGTGCTTCGAGGGCTCTTAAGGGGGGGGGGCAGGTGGAGCGCAAGACAGGGCCTCCCTGAAGCCACCCTTATTTATGTTCATCAGGCTGACACCCATCTACCCAGCGAGCCGCTTGGTGTGATCTCCAAGAGGCAGTGGGTACTATCACTTTCTGCCTGCCTCTTGGACCCTGCTCCCCCAAACGCCCAATAACCCCTCAAATGCTGGGCTGAAAGAACAGCCCTCTTCAACCTAGCGACCTCTCAGTCTAGCAGTCTTCTCCCATGGAAAGCAGCTCCCTTTAGATGTTTCTTCATAACTGAAATCCCTGGAACGGAGGATGCCCTGTGCTTGGAGGGGGCAGGCTAGTGAATCTTTTCAGTGCCACTGGGTAGCCCAGAGTTCTTTGCACAAAGCAACCAGTTAGTATGGGTGTTTGTGTGTTATTTAAAACGTTTAACATTAATAGGCCAGCTCACACCCTGTAAGGTAAAAATACATCGCCCGTGACCACCCAAATCCCACCTATCCCCATAACCAGTGTCATAAATGTGAGGACAGCCTCTGAAGAGTGTCATCAGGGGTCTACAGAGCTTTATGATTTAGATCCTACACGTTTGTTACAAATGAGCCGCACCCACCATGCTGGAACCCCAGGGTCCACGAAATACCAGGTAAGGACCTCACCATGGGAGGAATGGCCTTTCCCCTAGGCCTGGGCGGTGGTTGAAGGTGTGGAAGAGGCTCTGACAGGTCTTGCACAGTCAGTCTGGGCGGAAAAGGGTGGCCGGGCTCCAGGCCTGTTCCCTGAGGCTCCAGCCTGCTTGCCTGATTGCAGAGCTTGGATAGAATGTGCAGGAGAAGAGTGCCTGAGAGCCTGAGGTCTAGGTGGGTGGGAGAGGGGTAGCCTTGCACCTCTCCTGTTTCTTTATTTCTCCACTGCCTGTGCTGCCTCCTCTCCTTTGCACTCACTCACTGGCTCTCTCCGCCTCCTCCTCTGCTTTCATTGAAATCCTCCCCTTGCTGAGTGCTGGGTATAGCGGCCTGACCCCCAGGTCAGCTCCCGGGGGACTCGTGGGAGGGCAGGGGAGGAGGGAGCCCAGAAAGGCCCTAGCTGCCCAAACGC